>NC_092242.1:32788630-32883630 GCF_036320965.1 Panulirus ornatus
GGGGCCTGGATGTGGAAAGGGAGCTATGATTTCGGGCATTATTGTATGACAGCTAGAGACTGAGTGTGAACGAATGCGTCCTTTGTTGTCTTTTCCTAATGCTGCCTCGCACACATGAGGGGGGAGGGGGATGGTAATCCATGTGTGGCGAAGTGGCGATGGGACTGAATAAAGGCAGACAGTGTGAATTGTGTGCATGGGTATATATGTATGTGTCTGTGTGTATATATATATATATATATATATATATGTGTACATTGAGATGTATAGGTATGTATATTTGCGTGTGTGGACGTGTATGTATATGCATGTGTATGGGGGTAGGTTGGCCCATTTCTTTTGTCTCTTTCCTTGCGCGACCTCGCAAACGCGGGAGACAGCGACAAAGCAAAATAAATAAAATATACATACCTATACATCTCAATGTACACATATATATATACACACAGACACATACATATATACCCATGCACACAATTCACACTACCTGCCCCTATTCATCCCATCGCCACCTCGCCACACATGGAATACCATCACCCTCCCCCCCTCATGTGTGCGAGGTAGCACTAGGAAAAGACAACAAAGGCCCCATTCGTTTACACTCAGTCTCCAGCTGTCACGCAATAATGCCCGAAACCACAGCTCCCTTTCCACATCCAGGCCCCACACAACTTTCCATGGTTTACCCCAGACGCTTCACAAGCCCTGATTCAATCCACTGACAGCACGTCAACCCCGGTATTCCACATCGATCCAATTCACTCTATTCCTTGCACGCCTTTCACCCTTCTGCATGTTCAGGCCCCGATCACTCAAAATCTTTTTCACTCCATCTTTCCACCTCCAATTTGGTCTCCCACTTCTCCTCGTTCCCTCCACACCCGACACATATATCCTCTTGGTCAATCTTTCCTCACTCATTCTCTCCATGTGCCCAAACCATTTCAAAACACCCTCCTCTGCTCTCTCAACCACGCTCTTTTTATTTTCATACATCTCTCTTACCCTTACAATACTTACTCGATCAAACCACCTCACACCACACATTGTCCTCAAACATCTCATTTCCAGCACATCCACTCTCCTGCGCACAACTCTATCCATAGCCCACGCCTCGCAACCATACAACATTGTTGGAGCCACTATTCCTTCAAACATACCTATTTTTGCTTACTGAGATAATGTTCTCGACTTCCACACATTCTTCAAGGCTCCCAGGATTTTCGCTCCCTCCCCCACCCTATATATATATATATATATATATATATATATATATATATATATATATATATATATATATATATATATATATATATATATACATATATATAGATTGGAAAGGATCACAATTCTGCGCATGATCAAGATATTCCTATGAGTCCACGGGGAAAATGAAACACCAAAAGTTCCCAAGTGCATTTTCGTGTAATAATCACTTCATCAGGGGAGACACAAGAGAGAAATATAACAGTCAGTTGATATACATCGATGAGACGAAGCTAGGACGCCATTTGGTAAACATGTGATTGGCCAAAACATACAACGAGCGTTCATAAACTTATCATTTTACAAATCTTATCAACAATAAAGTTATCTAATTTGTATAGACCATCACTAATATTAACATTATAATTCTTTGTGTATTTAATAATAGAGGATTCAATAAGATTTCTCTGGGTAAGAGAGTTAGAGTTAACAACTGAGATGGCGTTAATCCAGTCAATGCAATGATCATAGGTTTTAACATGAGTAAACAAGGCATTTGATTCTTGTCCCGTTCTTATATTTATGTTCTATATTTATGTTGCTTAACTCTAAGAGAAAGATCCTTATCAGTGTGATCAACATAAAATTTATCAGTGTCCACAAGGAAGTTTATAGATGCAATAGGCTACAAGTGTCACTAAATCGTAAGTTGGAACATGTTATTGAAAACAGCTACTGGACCAAGAACACAAACCCATCTTTTGTGGTAAACCTGGCTAATAAACAACTAGATAAGCATTCCTTGTGCGCATTAGATTATGGTTTAAGTTTTATGCGCTCTAAAAGAGAAACCAGCTGTGTTGATGTCCCAATGTCTTTTTGTAATTTAGAGAAATACAGTAATTTAAGTAATGATGATATCAATATCTGTAAGGGTTTAGTGTATGCCAGTTTTTCAAAACCAGTGGAAGCTAATTGTCCTAAAAGATTCATAGGAACTATTAACACCTTAAAAAAAAGGCAAGGATATACATATTACTAAAGCAGATAAGGCTAACACTGTTGTGAATTTCGACAAAAGTAACTATCTATCTAAAATGAATGATCTTCTAAAAGATAATACAACATATTCTAAACTTAGTAAAAATCCCTGAGAAGCAGTTATTTCTCACTTCAATAAAAGAATGAAGTTGTTGAAAGGTAACATTTCTCTCATCAAAAGTTTGTCATCTTTGTCCCTTCATTACCATATATGTATGGACTCATCAAAACACATAAAAAAAATTTTCCAGCAAGACCTATAGTGAGTTCAGTGAGCTCCATCACATATAAATTGTCAAAATGGTTAGATTCTTTATTAAGCCCTTTATTGGGTAAGGTATGAAATTCTAATATCATGAACAATGTAGATTTAGTCAACAAGCTAAACAATATCAATGCTGTTTCCTCACTTTTCACTAAAGTTCCAGTTCATGACCTTTTAGAATATTTATTTGATGTCTTGGATGATATTCATTTACCTGTTTCAAAGTCTAATTTAATTGAACTGATAAAATTGTGTATAAAAGACTGTATTTCAATTTAATAGAGATGATTATGCTCGAAAATTTTTTATGGCAATGGGTAACCCACTTTCACCTGTACTAAGTAATCTTTACATAGAATTTTTTGAAACAAAATTACTAAAGGATATCTTACCTTCTAATGCAATTTGGTTTAGGTATGGAGATGATGTTCTTTGTGTTTGCCCAACAAATGAAAATTTACAAATATTTCTCCCCTTATTTAACAATTTAGTACCTTCCATCAAATTTACTGTAGAAAGTGAAAATAATAGTATGTTACCATTTTTAGATTGCATGATCCATAGACAAGGAAACAAATTTAAGTTTAGCATATACAGAAAATCCACCAGTGTATGCTCATATATCCATTATTACTCATCTCAACATGACAGAGTTAAATTATCATCATTTCAATCTATGTTCCTTAAGGCATTACGTATTTGCAGTCCAGAGTTTATTGATGATGAGTTTGAGAAGATATATTCTATTGGATCTAGGTTAAAGAACCCTATAGCTTTCATTGATAAATCCCTTAATTTAGCAAAGAAATCATTTTATAGAGTTGAGCCCAAGCCTCCTACTGACACCAAGAATCTTTTAGTTCTCCCTTTTGAATAATAATTTCACTTTGCTTCCCATGTTGCTTAAATCCTTTAATGTAAATGTTGCCTTTAGCAACAATAATACTATAAAGAATATCTTAATCAGGAATTCACCAGAAAATTCTCTAGGCTGCATCTATAAAGTTCCTTGTGGAAACTGATATAAATTTTATGTTGGTCAGACTGGTAAGGATCTTTCTGTTAGACTTAAGCAACATAAGTATAGAATAAGAAAGGGACAAGAACAAATGCCTTGTTTAATCATGTTAAAAATTATGATCATTGTACTAACTGGAGTAACGCCATCTGAGTTGTTAACTCTAACTCCATTACCAAGAGAAATATCATTGAATCTTATATTATAAAATACACAAAGAATTATAATGTTAATATTAGTGATGGTCTAAACAAAGTAGATAACTTTATTGTTGATAAGATTTGTAAAATGATAAGTTTATGAAAGCGCGTTGCATGTTTTGGACAATCACATGTTTTCCAAATGGCGTCCTAGCTTCGTCTCATCGATGTATATCAACTGACTGTTATATTTCTCTCTTGTGTCTCCCCTGATGATGTGATTATTACACGAAAGGGCACTTGGGAACTTTTCGTGTTTCATTTTCCCCATGGACTCATAGGAATATATATATATATATATATATATATATATATATATATATATATATATATATATATATATATATATATATATATATATATATATATATATATATATTTTTTTTTTTTTTTTTTTTTTTGCTTTGTCGCTGTCTCCCGCGTTTGCGAGGTAGCGCAAGGAAACAGACGAAAGAAATGGCCCAACCCACCCCCATACACATGTATATACATACGTCCACACACGCAAATATACATACCTACACAGCTTTCCATGTTTTACTCCAGACGCTTCACATGCCCTGATTCAATCCACTGACAGCACGTCAACCCCGGTATACCACATCGATCCAATTCACTCTATTCCTTGCCCTCCTTTCACCCTCCTCCATGTTCAGGCCCCGATAACACAAAATCTTTTTCACTCCATCTTTCCACCTCCAATTTGGTCTCCCACTTCTCCTCGTTCCCTCCACCTCCGACACATATATCCTCTTGGACAATCTTTCCTCACTCATTCTCTCCATGTGCCCAAACCATTTCAAAACACCCTCTTCTGCTCTCTCAACCACGCTCTTTTTATTTCCACACATCTCTCTTACCCTTACGTTACTTACTCGATCAAACCACCTCACACCACACATTGTCCTTAAACATCTCATTTCCAGCATATCCATCCTCCTGCTCACAACTCTATCGATAGCTCACGCCTCGCAACCATACAACATTGTTGGAACCACTATTCCTTCAAAGATACCCATTTTTGCTTTCCGAGATAATGTTCTCGACTTCCACACATTCTTCAAGGCTCCCAGAATTTTCGCCCCCTCCCCCACCATATGATCCACTTCCGCTTCCATGGTTCCATCCGCTGCCAGATCCACTCCCAGATATCTAAAACACTTTACTTCCTCCAGTTTTTCTCCATTCAAACTTACCTCCCAATTGACTTGACCCTCAACCCTACTGTACCTAATAACCTTGCTCTTATTCACATTTACTCTTAACTTTCTTCTTTCACACACTTTACCAAACTCAGTTACCAGCTTCTGCAGTTTCTCACATGAATCAGCTACCACCGCCCTATCATCCGCGAACAAGAACTGACTCACTTCCCAAGCTCTCTCATCCCCAACAGACTTCATACTTGCCCCTCTTTCCAAAACTCTTGCATTCACCTCCCTAACAACCCCATCCATAAACAAATTAAACAACCATGGAGACATCACACAGCCCTGCCGCAAACCTACATTCACTGAGAGCCAATCACTTTCCTCTCTTCCTACACGTACACATGCCTTACATCCTCGATAAAAAACTTTTCACTGCTTCTAACAACTTGCCTCCCACACCATATATTCTTAATACCTTCCACAGAGCATCTCTATCAACTCTATCATATGCCCTCTCCAGATCCAAAAATGCTACATACAAATCCATTTGTTTTTCTAAGTATTTCTCACATACAATCTTCAAAGCAAAAACCTGGTCCACACATCCTCTACCACGTCTGAAACCACACTGCTCTTCCCCAATCTGATGCTCTGTGCATTCCTTCACCCTTTCAATCAATACCCTCCCATATAATTTACCTGGAATACTTAACAAACTTATACCTCTGTAATTTGAGCACTCACTCTTATCCTCTTTGTCTTTGTACAGTGGCACTATGCAAGCATTCCGCCAATCCTCAGGCACCTCACCTGAATCATACATGCATTGAATAACCTTACCAACCAGTCAACAATACAGTCACTCCCTTTTTTAATAAATTCCACTGCAGTACCATCCAAACCTGCTGCCTTGCCGGCTTTCATCTTCCGTAAAGCTTTTACTACCTCTTCTCTATTTACCAAATCATTTTCCCTAACCCTCTCACTTTGCACACCACATCGACCAAAACACCCTATATCTGCCAGTCTATCATCAAATACATCCAACAGACCTTCAAAATACTCACTCCATCTCCTTTTCACATCACCACTACTTGATATCACCTCCCCATTAGCCCCCTTCACTGAACTTCCCATTTGCTCCCTTGTCTTACGAACTTTATTTACATCCTTCCAAAACATCTTTTATTCTCCCTGAAATTTAATTATAATATGTCACCCCAACTCTCATTTGCCCTCTTTTTCACCTGTTGCACCTTTCTCTTAACCTCCTGCCTCTTCCTTTTATACCTCTCCCACTCATTTGCATTTTTTCCCTGCAAAAATCGTCCAAATGCCTATCTCTTCTCTTTCACTAATAATCTTGCTTCTTCATCCCACCACGCACTACCTTTTCTAATCAACCCACCTCCCACGCTTCTAATGCCACAAGCATCTTTTGCGCAAGCCATCACTGCTTCCCTAAATACATCCCATTCCTCCCCCACTCCCCTTACCTCCTTTGTTCTCACCTTTTTCCATTCTGTACTCAGTCTCTCCTGGTACTTCCTCACACAAGTCTCCTTCCCAAGCTCACTTACTCTCCCCACTCTCTTCACTCCAACATTCTCTCTTTTTTTCTGAAAACCCCCACAAATCTTCACCTTCGCCTCCACAAGATAATGATTAGACATCCTTCCAGTTGCACCTCTCAACACATTAACATCGAAAAGTCTCTCTTTCCTGCGTCTATCAATTAACACGTAATCCAATAACGCTCTCTGGCCATCTATCCTACCTAAATACGTATACTTATGTATATCTCGCTTTTTAAACCAGGTATTCCCGATCACCAGTCCTTTTTCAGCACATAAATCTACATGCTCTTTACCATTTCCATTTACAACACTGAACACTCCATGTATACCAATTATTCCCTCAACTGCCACATAACTCACCTTTGCAATGAAATCACCCATCACTATAACCCGGTCTTGTACATCAAAACCAATAACACACTCATTCAGCTGCTCCCAAAACACTTGCCTCTCATGATCTTTCTTCTCATGCCCAGGTACATATGCACCAATAATCACCCATCTCTCTCCATCAACTTTCAGTTTTACCCATATTAATCGAGAATTTACTTTCTTGCACACTATTACATACTCCCACAACTCATGATTCAGGAGTAGTGCTACTCCTTCCCTTGCTCTTGTCCTCTCACTAACCCCTGACTTTAGTCCCAAGACATTCCCAAACCACTCTTCCCCTTTACCCTTGAGCTTCGCTTCACTCAGAGCCAAAACATCCAGGTTCCTTTCCTCAAACATACTACCTATCTCTCCTTTTTTCTCAACTTGGTTACATCCACACACATTTAGACACCCCAATCTGAGCCTTCGAGGAGGATGAGCACTCCTCGCGTGACTCCTTCTTCTGTTTCCCCTTTTAGAAAGTTAAAATACAAGGAGGGGAGGGTTTCTGGCCCCCCGCTCCTGTCCCCTTTAGTCGCCTTCTACGACACGTGAGGAATGCGTGTGAAGTATTCTTTCTTCCTTATCCCCAGGGATATATATATATATATATATATATATATATATATATATATATATATATATATATATATATATATATATATATATATATATATATATATACATATATATATATATATATATATATATATATATATATATATATATATATATATATATATATATATATATATATATATATATATATATATATGTATATATATATATATATATATATATATATATATATATATATATATATATATATATATATATATATATATATATATATATATATATATATATATATATATATATATATATATATATATATATATATACATATAAGTGAATGCACTCAGATTTACAATAGTGTCATTCGTGCATGCATGAGATGAGCGATCAAGGTGTGCTTAACCTGGCAATTTCTTCATCAACAACTCCGACTTGTCTGGGATAAATTGATTAACAATGAAGATTCCAGTATTTAATTTGACACCGTTTTAAATTTGCTAGAGTAACATCTTATGGCAAACTCAACGTGCCATCATAAAAGTTTACTAAAAAAGCATTTGCGACTACATATCGAAAGGACGAGAAGGTCGTGCGAGACATTGTGGTCAGAAACTGCAAAGCGATTAATAAAGACAAGGATATCAGTCTGATATAATACTACAAGAATTCCGGAAGATACTCACTACATATGAACAACAATATGGTAGGTCAGGAAGTTTGGATCATACTGATGCGGTCTGTGAGCGCCGATGCAGTAATGGGGACTGCCAGTCTCACTACATAAATTACTTTTTATATACAACATCCACCCTGAGCTGCCTTCTTTCGCTCCACTTACAAGAAGATAGAATCAAACATCATAAACAAAAGCATGGAACGATACCAACGAGGGAGATTACAGTGAATAACACCAAAATCATTCCTAGTTGCCTTGATCAGAGGAGACTACACACAATAACAGCCATTCATATTAGAGAGAAAGCACCTGTCATCAATATCCAGACAAACATGACCACCGCCATACAGCTCTTTGATGGCCCGCCAATAGTGCGTAGACCTAACGCCTTTCTAGTACAGGTGGAACATGTCACTGACCTAGCACAACCTAAGAAATCTACCATTTCAGGACTGGAGGAACGTATCACTGATCCACCAGGCCATGGGTTACAAAGGTCAGAGATAATCAGACGAGCTTTAAGGGAAGGTTGGATGTGTTTATTGGTTCAGGCAGTTAGTTGTACGGTGGACAGGTTGGTTGTAGGGTGGACAGACTCACGGCCTGCCTAGCATGGGCCAAAAGGCCTCTTGCAGTGTCCTTACTTCTCATGTTATGTTCTTATGTAAACCTGGAGGACAACAGTTGTGAGGATCTTGGAGTCGGGGCTGAGTGATATACTTACTGTACGAGCATAGGTCTATGTTCATGATGCCTACATATGTAGAGTTAAACCAAGCAGCGTGGTCCAGGCAGTAAGCTGTCCCGGTGTCTTCTACATATGGACAGTGATGAAGGAACCAGCCAGTATGGATGCGTCCGGTACAGAGAGTGGCTGGGTAACAACTGTCATCATCCAAACCACATGAAAATCTCTACTGCACATTCAAACTAACGGATGAATAAACAATGTTTTATGTAAACCCTGGTCCTGCCGCAGGAGGTAAAGTATTGTACAGGATTATGGCAACTGCTGCATAAGAAGTGAAGGTTCACTGGTGCACAATAGATATCATAATCTCCCCAGCCAGCCCCACTTGACGATATCAAAGTTGACTCACTTGGACAAAAAACAAATGTAACCTAGAGTGATCCGCCAGAGCCTTACAACAGTCTCGCCCGTCACTGTTAACGGTAAGGAAAGTCTTCCTACAGTAGATATTATGTAGATCCGCGAGAAACATAAATACACACACAAAAACCTGGATATTGCTTCATCTGGCAGCCAATATAGTGAGGGTACAGGCACTCAAGACATATTTACACTCCAAATATTTCAGCCGCTATTCTCACAGGACTGAAGGTAAAGTACTGGACCCGGATCCCCAGAATCTAGCCGTCCGTGAAAAGTAGGCTGGAACGCTAAACCATTCAGGTCTGAAATCAACGCAGCGCACAGAAGCTTACGTATATCCAACCATTTCTGAAGTGAACAAATCGGCTGATTTCCGTGAAATTAGAGATGGAACTGTGGTTAGTATCGCCATCTGGTCACTGTTATCATATATCTTGCGTCGATCGATCTTTGGATGAATGACGATTTTTCCTTATAATTTACGTATGTAACACGTGCTAAAAAAGAAGACCATATGAATAAGGATAGCAATTGATCTACATAATATCAAAAACCACTTATAAAAACACTCAAATTAAAAATCTTACCTTGCAAAACAAGACGCAGAGGATAGGGGAGAAAGAACACTTTCCACATATCATCTGCGTGTAGAAGGCGACTAAAGGGGGCGGGAGTGGGAGGCTGGATAACCTACCCCCAACCCCCACCATCACACCAAACCCTCCATGTATTTGGATTTCTAAAAAAGGAAACAGAAGAAGGAATCATGCTAGTAGTGCTCATCCTCCTCGAATGCTCAGATTGGGGTGTCTAAATGTGGGTGAGTGTGACCAAGATGAGAGAACGGAGAGATAGGAAGTATGAATGAGGAAACAAACCTGGATGTTCTGTCTCTGTGTGAAACAAAGCTCAAGGGTAAGGGGGAAGAGAGATTTGGGAAAGACTTGGTAATAAAGGCAGGGGGTGGTTTGAGGACAAGAGCTAAGGAAGGAGTAGCACTACTCCTGAAGCAGGAGTTGTGGGAGTAAATGAGAGAATGTAAGAGAATAAATTAAAGATTATTATGGGTAAAACTGAAGTGAATGGAAAGAGATGGGTGAATATTGGTGGTTATGCACCTGGTCATGAGAAGAAGGATCATAATATATTTTTTTTTTTTTTTTTTTTTATACTTTGTCGCTGTCTCCCGCGTTTGCGAGGTAGCGCAAGGAAACAGACGAAAGAAATGGCCCAACCCCCCCCCCATACACATGTATATACATACGTCCACACACGCAAATATACATACCTACACAGCTTTCCATGGTTTACCCCAGACGCTTCACATGTCTTGATTCAATCCACTGACAGCACGTCAACCCCGGTATACCACATTGCTCCAATTCACTCTATTCCTTGCCCTCCTTTCACCCTCCTGCAAGTTCAGGCCCCGATCACACAAAATCTTTTTCACTCCATCTTTCCACCTCCAATTTGGTCTCCCTCTTCTCCTCGTTCCCTCCACCTCCGACACATATATCCTCTTGGTCAACCTTTCCTCACTCATTCTCTCCATGTGCCCAAACCATTTCAAAACACCCTCTTCTGCTCTCTCAACCACGCTCTTTTTATTTCCACACATCTCTCTCACCCTTACGTTACTTACTCGATCAAACCACCTCACACCACACATTGTCCTCAGACATCTCATTTCCAGCACATCCATCCTCCTGCGCACAACTCTATCTATAGCCCACGCCTCGCAACCATACAACATTGCTGGAACCACTATTCCTTCAAACATACCCATTTTTGCTTTCCGAGATACTGTTCTCGACTTCCACACATTCTTCAAGGCTCCCAGAATTTTCGCTCCCTCCCCCACCCTATGGTCCACTTCTGCTTCCATGGTTCCATCCGCTGCCAGATCCACTCCCAGATATCTAAAACACTTCACTTCCTCCAGTTTTTCTCCATTCAAACTCACCTCCCAATTGACTTGACCCTCAACCCTACTGTACCAAATAACCTTGCTCTTATTTACATTTACTCTTAACTTTCTTCTTCCACACACTTTATCAAACTCCGTCACCAGCTTCTGCAGTTTCTCACATGAATCAGCCACCAGCGCTGTATCATCAGCGAACAACAACTGACTCACTTCCCAAGCTCTCTCATCCCCAACAGACTTCATACTTGCCCCTCTTTCCAAAACTCTTGCCTTTACCTCCCTAACAACCCCATCCATAAACAAATTAAACAACCATGGAGACATCACACACACCTGCCGCAAACCTACATTCACTGAGAACCAATCACTTTCCTCTCTTCCTACACGTACACATGCCTTACATCCTCGATAAAAACTTTTCACTGCTTCTAACAACTTGCCTCCCACACCATATATTCTTAATACCTTCCACAGAGCATCTCTATCAACTCTATCATATGCCTTCTCCAGATCCATAAATGCTACATACAAATCCATTTGCTTTTCTAAGTATTTCTCACATACATTCTTCAAAGCAAACACCTGATCCACACATCCTCTACCACTTCTGAAACCACACTGCTCTTCCCCAATCTGATGCTCTGTACATGCCTTCACCCTCTCAATCAATACCCTCCCATACAATTTACCAGGAATACTCAACAAACTTATACCTCTGTAATTTGAGCACTCACTCTTATCCCCTTTTCCTTTGTACAATGGCACTATGCACGCATTCCTCCAATCCTTAGGCACCTCACCATGAGTCATACATACATTAAATAACCTTACCAACCAGTCAACAATACAGTCACCCCCTTTTTTAATAAATTCCACTGCAATACCATCCAAACCTGCTGCCTTGCCGGCTTTCATCTTCCGCAAAGCTTTCACTACCTCTTCTCTGTTTACCAAATCGTTTTCCCTAACCCTCTCACTTTGCACACCACCTCGACCAAAACACCCTATATCTGCCACTCTATCATCAGACACATTCAACAAACCTTCAAAATACTCACTCCATCTCCTTCTCACATCACCACTACTTGTTATCACCTCCCCATTTGCGCCCTTCACTAAAGTTCCCATTTGCTCCCTTGTCTTACGCACTTTATTTACCTCCTTCCAGAACATCTTTTTATTTTCCCTAAAATTTAATGACACTCTCTCACCCCAATTCTCATTTGCACTTTTTTTCACCTCTTGCACCTTTCTCTTGACCTCCTGTCTCTTTCTTTTATACATCTCCCACTCAATTGCATTTTTTCCCTGCAAAAATCGTCCAAATGCCTCTCTCTTCTCTTTCACTAATACTCTTACTTCTTCATCCCACCACTCACTACCCTTTCTAATCAACCCACCTCCCACTCTTCTCATGCCACAAGCATCTTTTGCGCAATCCATCACTGACTCCCTAAATACATCCCATTCCTCCCCCACTCCCCTTACTTCCATTGTTCTCACCTTTTTCCATTCTGTACACAGTCTCTCCTGGTACTTCCTCACACAGGTCTCCTTCCCAAGCTCACTTACTCTCACCACCTTCTTCACCCCAACATTCACTCTTCTTTTCTGAAAACCCATACAAATCTTCACCTTAGCCTCCACAAGATAATGATCAGACATCCCTCCAGTTGCACCTCTCAGCACATTAACATCCAAAAGTCTCTCTTTCGCACGCCTGTCAATTAACACGTAATCCAATAACGCTCTCTGGCCATCTCTTCTACTTACATATGTATATTTTTTTTTTTTTTTTCATACTATTCGCTATTTCCCGCGATAGCGAGGTAGCGTTAAGAACAGAGGACTGGGCCTTTGAGGGAATATCCTCACCTGGACCTCTTCTCTGTTCCTTCTTTTGGAAAAAAAAAAAAAAAAAAGAAGGAAGGATATGTATATATATATATATATATATATATATATATATATATATATATATATATATATATATATATATATATATATATATATATATATATATATATATAAACTTAGAAAAGCAAATGGATTTGTATGTAGCATTTATGGATCTGGAGAAGGCATATGATAGAGTTGATAGAGATGCTCTGTGGAAGGTATTAAGAATATATGGTGTGGGAGGCAAGTTCTTAGAAGTAGTGAAAAGTTTTTATCGAGGATGTAATGCATGTGTACGTGTAGGAAGAGAGGAAAGTGATTGGTTCTCAGTGAATGTAGGTTTGCGGCAGGGGTGTGTGATGTCTCCATGGTTGTTTAATTTGTTTATGGATGGGGTTGTTAGGGAGGTGAATGCAAGAGTTTTGGAAAGAGGGGCAAGTATGAAGTCTGTTGGGGATGAGAGAGCTTGGGAAGTGAGTCAGTTGTTGTTCGCTGATGATACAGCGCTGGTGGCTGATTCATGTGAGAAACTGCAGAAGCTGGTGACTGAGTTTGGTAAAGTGTGTGAAAGAAGAAAGTTAAGAGTAAATGTGAATAAGAGCAAGGTTATTAGGTACAGTAGGGTTGAGGGTCAAGTCAATTGGGAGGTAAGTTTGAATGGAGAAAAACTGGAGGAAGTGAAGTGTTTTAGATATCTGGGAGTGGATCTGGCAGCGGATGGAACCATGGAAGCGGAAGTGGATCATAGGGTGGGGGAGGGGGCGAAAATTCTGGGAGCCTTGAAGAATGTGTGGAAGTCGAGAACATTATCTCGGAAAGCAAAAATGGGTATGTTTGAAGGAATAGTGGTTCCAACAATGTTGTATGGTTGCGAGGCGTGGGCTATGGATAGAGTTGTGCGCAGGAGGATGGATGTGCTGGAAATGAGATGTTTGAGGACAATGTGTGGTGTGAGGTGGTTTGGTCGAGTAAGTAACGTAAGGGTAAGAGAGATGTGTGGAAATAAAAAGAGCGTGGTTGAGAGAGCGGAAGAGGGTGTTTTGAAATGGTTCGGGCACATGGAGAGAATGAGTGAGGAAAGATTGACCAAGAGAATATATGTGTCGGAGGTGCAGGGAACGAGGAGAAGAGGGAGACCAAATTGGAGGAGGAAAAATGGAGTGAAAAAGATTTTGTGTCATCGGGGCCTGAACATGCAGGACGGTGAAAGGAGGGCAAGGAATTGAGGGAATTGGAGCGATGTTGTATACCGGGGTTGACGTGCTGTCAGTGGATTGAATCAAGGCATGTGAAGCGTCTGCGGTAAACCATGGAAAGCTGTGTAGGTATGTATATTTGCGTGTGTGGACGTATGTATATACATGTGTATGGGGGTGGGTTGGGCCGTTTCTTTCGTCTGTTTCCTTGCGCTACCTCGCAAACGCGGGAGACAGCGACAAAGCAAAAAAAAAAAAAAAAAAAAAAATATATATATATATATATATATATATATATATATATATATATATATATATATATATATATATATATATATATATATATATGTGTATATATATATATATATATATATATATATATATATATATATATATATATATATATATATATATATATATATATATATATATATATATATTTTTTTTATACTTTGTCGCTGTCTCCCGCGTTTGCGAGGTAGCGCAAGGAAACAGACGAAAGAAATGGCCCAAGTCCCCCCCCATACACAGTTATATACATACGTTCACACACGCAAATATACATACCTACACAGCTTTCCATGGTTTACCCCAGACGCTTCACATGTCTTGATTCAATCCACTGACAGCACGTCAACCCCGGTATACCACATCGCTCCAATTCACTCTATTCCTTGCCCTCCTTTCACCCTCCTGTATGTTCAGGCCCCGATCACACAAAATCTTTTTCACTCCATCTTTCCACCTCCAATTTGGTCTCCCTCTTCTCCTCGTTCCCTCCACCTCCGACACATATATCCTCTTAGTCAACCTTTCCTCACTCATTCTCCCCATGTGCCCAAACCATTTCAAAACAACCTCTTCTGCTCTCTCAACCACGCTCTTTTTATTTCCACACATCTCTCTTACCCTTACGTTACTTACTCGATCAAGCCACCTCACACTACACATTGTCCTCAGACATCTCATTTCCAGCACATCCATCCTCCTGCGCACAACTCTATCCATAGCCCACGCCTCGCAACCATACAACATTGTTGGAACCACTATTCCTTCAAACATACCCATTTTTGCTTTCCGAGATAATGTTCTCGACTTCCACACATTCTTCAAGGCTCCCAGAATTTTCGCCCCCTCCCCCACCCTATGGTCCACTTCCGCTTCCATGGTTCCATCCGCTGCCAGATCCACTCCCAGATATCTAAAACACTTCACTTCCTCCAGTTTTTCTCCATTCAAACTCACCTCCCAATTGACTTGACCCTCAACCCTACTGTACCTAATAACCTTGCTCTTATTCACATTTACTCTTAACTTTCTTCTTTCACATACTTTACCAAACTCAGTCACCAGCTTCTGCAGTTTTTTACATGAATCAGCCACCAGCGCTGTATCATCAGCGAACAACAACTGACTCACTTCCCAACCTGTCTCTTCCACAACAGACTGCATACTTGTCCCTCTTTCCAAAAGTCTTGCATTCATCTCCCTAACAAACACATCCATAAACAAATTAAACAACCATGGAGACAAGAGACACCCCTGCAGCAGACCCACATTCACTGGGAACCAATCATTTTCCTCTCTTCCTACACGTACACATGCCTTACATCTTCGATAAAAACTTTTCACTGTTTCTAACAACTTGCCTCCTACACCATATATTCTTAAAACCTTCCACAGAGCATCTCTATCAAATCTGTCATATGCCTTCTCCAGATCCATAAATGCTACATACAAATCCATTTGTTTTTCTAAGTATTTCTCACATACATTTTTCAAAGCAAACACCTGATCCACACATCCTCTACCTCTTCTGAAACCACACTGCTCTTCCCCAATCTGATGCTCTGTACATGCCTTCACCCTCTCAATCAATGCCCTCCTATATAATTTACCAGGAATACTCAACAAACTTATACCTCTGTAATTTGAGCACTCACTCTTACCCCCTTTGCCTTTGTATAATGGCACTATGCAAGCATACCGGCAATCTTCAGGCACCTTACCATGAATCATACATACATTGAATAACCTTACCAACCAGTCAACAATACAGTCACCCCCTTTTTAATAAATTCCACTGCAATTCCATCCAAACCTGCTGCCTTGCCGGCTTTCATCTTCCGTAAAGCTTTTACTACCTCATCTCTATTTACCAAATCATTTTCCCTAACCCTCTCACTTTGCACACCACCTCGACCAAAACACCCTATATCTGCAATTCTATCATCAAACACATTCAACAAACCTTCAAAAAACTCACTCCATCTCCTTCTCACATCACCACTACTTGTTATCACCTCCCCATTAGCCTCTTCACTGACGTTCCCAATTGCTCCCTTGTCTTACGCACTTTAATTACGTCCTTCCAAAACATTTCTTTATTCTCACTAAATTATAATGATACTCTCTCACCCCAACTCTCATTTGCCCTCTTTTTCACCTCTTGCACCTTTCTCTTGACCTCCTGCCTCTTTCTCTTATACCTCTCCCACTCATTTGCATTTTTTCCCTGCAAAAATCGTTCATATGCCTCTCTCTTCTCTTTCACTAATAATCTTACTTCTTCATCACACCACTTACTACCTTTTCTAATCAACCCACCTCCCACACCTCTCATGCCACAATCATCTTTTGCGCAAGCCACCACTGCTTCCCTAAATACATTCCATTCCTACCCCACTCCCCTTACCTCCTTTGTTTTCACCTTTTTCCATTCTGTACTCAGTCTCTCCTGGTACTCCCTCACACAAGTCTCCTTCCCAAGCTCAGTTACTCTCACCACTCTCTTCACCCCAACATTCACTCTTTTTTCTGAAAACCCCCACAAATCTTCACCTTCGCCTACACAAGATAATGATCAGACATCCCTCCAGTTGCACCTCTCAGCACATTAACATCCAAAAGTCTCTCTTTCGTGCGTCTATCAATTAACACGTAATCCAATAACGCTCTCTGGCCATCTCTCCTACTTACATACGTATACTTATGTATATCTCGCTTTTTAAACCAAGTATTCCCAATCACCAGTCCTTTTTCAGCACATAAATCTACAAGCTCTTCACCATTTCCATTTACAACACTGAACACTCCATGTATACTAATTATTCCCTCAACTGCCATATTACATACCTTTGCATTCAAATCACCCATCACTATAACCCGGTCTTGTGCATCAAAACCACTAACACACTCATTCAGCTGCTCCCAAAACACTTGCCTCTCATAATCTTTCTTCTCATGCCCAGGTGCATATGCACCAATAATCACCCATCTCTCTCCATCAACTTTCAGTTTTACCCGTATCAGTGGAGAATTTACTTTCTTACACTCTATCACATACTCCCACAACTCCTGATTCAGGAGTAGTGCTACTCCTTCCCTTGCTCTTGTCCTCTCACTAACCCCTAACTTTACTCCCAAGACATTCCCAAACCACTCTTTCCCCTTTACCCTTGAGCTTCGTTTCACTCAGAACCAAAACATCCAGGTTCCTTTCCTCAAACATACTACCTATCTCTCCTTTTTTCTCAACTTGGTTACATCCACACACATTTAGACACCCCAGTCTGAGCCTTCGAGGAGGATGAGCACTCCTAGCGTGACTCCTTCTTCTGTTTCCCCTTTTAGAAAGTCAAAATATAAGGAGTTGAGGGTTTCTGGCCCCCCGCTCCCGTCCCCTTTAGTTGCCCTCTACGACACGTGAGGAATGCGTGGGAAGTATTCTTTCTCCCCTATCCTTTAGGATAGGGGAGAAAGATATATACATACATATATATATGTCAAGGCTTTATTATGGCGGATGCAAAACTACCTACCCTCGTGTATCCAAGATATGGATGTACTTTGTGTAATGAAGACAATTGAGAAACATCATAAGCCAATATTCCAGTTTCAAGTTAAGAGAAGTGGACCAGGCAGTATGATACAGTGGTTAAATTGATGAAAACTGCAATTGACGTTTGTGTAAATAAATTATATATTTCCATTTTCCATAGCCAGAGGTTGAACCATTATGTGACATTCATTTTTCATTTCATTTCAAGCTAGAAGTTTCAGTTTTCTGAATTATTTCTTACATTTTTCATATGTATATATATATATATATATATATATATATATATATATATATATATATATATATATATACAAATAAAGTGTATATGAACGCGCACCTTCATAGATCATACCAACCTCCAACAGCCAGGATCGAACCTGGGACCCCTTGTGCAAGAGCCAGGCATGCTAACCGCTATGCTAAGGGACTGTATAATAGGAAACAACTATTCCAAATACTAAGTATTCGAATACCCTTCGTCTCACAATAGTGAGCAACGGGGTCTATCGGTTGTTTCCGAATAGAACACATAGCGAGCTGATAACGATTTACCGAACCTAACTGTACAACGCGGAGTTATATGAATACGAATAAAGTGTATATGAACGCGCACCTTCATAGAACATACAAACCTCCAACAGCCAGGATCGAACCTGGGACCCCTTGTGCAAGAGGCAGGCATGCTAACCGCTAGGGTAAGGGACTGTATAATACGAAACAACTATTCGAAATACTAAGTACTCGAATACCCTTCGTCTCACAATGGTGAGCAACGGGGTCTATCGGTTGTTTCCGAACAGAACACATAGCCAGCTTATAGCGTTTTACCGAACCTAACTGTACAACGCGGAATTATATGAATACGAATAAAGTGTATATGAACGCGCACCTTCATAGAACATACAAACCTCCAACAGCCAGGATCGAACCTGGGACCCCTTGTACAACATGCAGGCATGCTAACCGCTATGCTAAGGGACTGTATAATAGGAAACAACTATTCGAAATACTAAGTACTCGAATACCCTTCGTCTCAAAATAGTGAGCAATGGAGTCTATCGGTTGTTTCCGAACAGAACACATAGTCAGCTGATAGCGTTTTACCGAACCTAACTGTACAACGCGGAGTTATATGAATACGAAAAAAGTGTATATGAATGCGCACCTTCATAGAACATACAAACCTCCAACAGCCAGGATCGAACATGGGACCCCTTGTGCAAGAGGCAGGCATGCTAACCGCTAGGCTAAGGGACTGTATAAGAGGAAACAACTATTCCAAATACTAAGTACTCGAATACACTTCGTCTCACAATGGTGAGCAACGGGGTCTATCGGTTGTTTCCGAACAGAACACATAGCCAGCTGATAGCGTTTTACCGAACCTAACTGTACAACGCGGAGTTATATGAATACGAATAAAGTGTATATGAACGCGCACCTTCATAGAACATACAAACCTCCAACAGCCAGGATCGAACCTGGGACCCCTTGTGCAAGAGGCAGGCATGCTAACCGCTAGGCTAAGGGACTCTATAATAGGAAACAACTATTCGAAATACTAAGTACTCGAATATCCTTCGTCTCACAACGGTGAGCAACGGAGTCTATCGGTTGTTTCCGAACAGAACACATAGCCAGCTGATAGCGTTTTACCGAACCTAACTGTACAATGCGGAGTTATATGAATACGAATAAAGTGTATATGAACGCGCACCTTATTAAACATACAAACCTCCAACAGCCAGGATCGATCCTGGGACCCCTTGTGCAAGAGGCAGGCATGCTAACCGCTAGGCTAAGGGACTGTATATTAGGAAACAACTATTCCAAATACTAAGTACTCGAATACCCTTGGTCTCAAAATGGTGAGCAACGGGGTCTATCGGTTGTTTCCGAACAGAACACATAGCCAGCTGATAGCGTTTTACCGAACCTAACTGTACAACGCGGAGTTATTTGAATACGAATAAAGTGTATATGAACGCGCACCTTCAAAGAACATACAAACCTCCAACAGCCAGGATCGAACCTGGGACCCTTGTGATAGAGGCAGGCATGTAACCGCTAGGCTAAGGGACTGTATAATAGGAAACAACTATTCGAAATACTAGGTACTCGAATACCCTTCGTCTCACAATGGTGAGCAAGGTGGTCTATCGGTTGTTTCCGAAAAGAACACATAGCCAGCTGATAGCGTTTTATGGTGAGCAACGGGGTCTATCGGTTCCTCACCATTGTGAGACGAAGGGTATTCGAGTACCTAGTATTTCGAATAGTTGTTCATATACACTTTATTCGTATTCATATAACTCCGCGTTGTACAGCTAGGTTCGGTAAAACGCTATCAGCTGGCTATGTGTTCTGTTCGGAAACAACCGATAGACCCCGTTGCTCACCATTGTGAGACGAAGGGTATTCGAATACTTAGTATTTTGAATAGTTGTTTCCTATTATACAGTCCCTTAGCCTAGCGGTTAGCATGCCTGCCTCTTGCACAAGGGGTCCCAGGTTCGATCCTTGCCTTTGGAGGTTTTTATGTTCTATGAAAGTGTGCGTTCATATACACTTTATTCGTATTCATATAACTTCGCGTTATACAGTTAGGTTCGGTAAAACGCTATCAGTTGGCTATGTGTTCTGTTCGGTAACAACCGATAGACCCCGTTGCTCACCATTGTGAGACGAAGGGTATTCGAGTACTTAGTATTTCGAATAGTTGCTTCCTATTAAACAGTCCCTTAGCCTAGCGGTTAGCATGCCTGCCTCTTGCACAAGGGTCCCAGGTTCGATCCTGGCTGTTGGAGGTTTGTATGTTCTATGAAGGTGCGCGTTCATATACACTTTATTCGTATTCATATAACTCCGCGATGTACAGTTAGGTTCGGTAAAACGCTATCAGCTGGCTATGTGTTCTGTTCGGAAACAACCGATAGACCCCGTTGCTCACCATTGTGAGACGAAGGGTATTCGAGTACTTAGTATTTCGGATAGTTGTTTACTATTATACAGTCTCTTAGCCTAGCGGCTAGCATGCAGGCCTCTTGCACAAGGGGTCCAGGTTCGATCCTGGCTGTTGGAGGTTTGTATGTTCTATGAAGGTGCGCGTTCATATACACTTTATTCGTATTCATATAACTCCGCGTTGTACAGTTAGGTTCAGTAAAACGCTATCAGCTGGCTATGTGTTCTGTTCGGAAACAACCGATAGACCCCGTTGCTCACCATTGTGAGACGAAGAGTATTCGAGTACTTAGTATTTCGAATAGGTGTTTCCTATTATACAGTCCCTTAGCCTAGCGGTTAGCATGCCTGCCTCCTGCACAAGGGGTCCCAGGTTCGATTCTGGCTGTTGGAGGTTTGTATTATATATATATATATATATATATATATATATATATATATATATATATATATATATATATATATATATATATATATATATATATATATATATATATATATATATATATATATATATATATGTGTGTGTGTGTATGTGTGTATGTATGTGAATATATATATATATATATATATATATATATATATATATATATATATATATATATATATATATATATATATATATATATATATATATATATATATATATATATATATATATAAATTGGAGGTGGAAAGATGGAGTGAAAAAGATTTTGTGTGATCGGGGCCTGAACATGCAGGAGGGTGAAAGGAGGGCAAGGAATAGAGTGAATTGGATCGATGTGGTATACCGGGGTTGACGTGCTGTCAGTGGATTGAATCAGGGCATGTGAAGCGTCTGGGGTAAACCATGGAACGCTGTGTAGGTATGTATATTTGCGTGTGTGGACGTATGTATATACATGTGTATGGGGGTGGGTTGGGCCATTTCTTTCGTCTGTTTCCTTGCGGTACCTTGCAAACGCAGGAGACAGCAACAAAAAAAAAAAAAATGTGTATGTGGATGGGTTTGGCCTTTCTTCATCTGTTTCCTTGTGCTACCTCTAGCACATGTATCCTCTTTGTCAATCTTTCCTCACTCATTCTCTCCATATATATATATATATATATATATATATATATATATATATATATATATATATATATATATATATATTATCCCTGGGGATAGGGGATTATGAATACTTCCCACGTATTCCCTGCGTGTCGTAGAAGGCGACTAAAAGGGGAGGGAGCGGGGGGCTGGAAATCCTCCCCTCTCGTTTTTTTTTTTTTTTTTTTTTTTTTTTTTTCCAAAAGAAGGAACAGAGAATTGGGCCAGGTGAGGGTATTCCCTCAAAGGCCCAGTCCTCTGTTCTTAATGCTACCTCGCTAATGCGGGAAATGGCGAATAGTTTAAAAGAAAAAAAAAGATATATATGTGTATAGATTTTTTTTTTTTTATTTTATTTTTATACTTTGTCGCTGTCTCCCGCGTTTGCGAGGTAGCGCAAGGAAACAGACGAAAGAAATGGCCCAACCCCCCCCATACACATGTACATACACACGTCCACACACGCAAATATACATACCTACACAGCTTTCCATGGTTTAACCCGAACGCTTCACATGCCTTGATTCAATCCACTGACAGCACGTCAACCCCTGTATACCACATCGCTCCAATTCACTCTATTCCTTGCCCTCCTTTCACCCTCCTGCATGTTCAGGCCCCGATCACACAAAATCCTTTTCACTCCATCTTTCCACCTCCAATTTGGTCTCCCTCTTCTCCTCGTTCCCTCCACCTCCGACACATATATCCTCTTGGTCAATCTTTCCTCACTCATTCTCTACATGTGCCCAAACCATTTCAAAACACCCTCTTCTGCTCTCTCAACCACGCTCTTTTTATTTCCACACATCTCTCTTACCCTTACGTTACTTACTCGATCAAACCACCTCACACCACACATTGTCCTCAAACATCTCATTTCCAGCACATCCATCCTCCTGCGCACAACTCTATCCATAGCCCACGCCTCGCAACCATACAACATTGTTGGAACCACTATTCCTTCAAACATACCCATTTTTGCTTTCCGGGATAATGTTCTCGACTTCCACACATTTTTCAAGGCTCCCAAAATTTTCGCCCCCTCCCCCACCCTATGATCCACTTCCGCTTCCATGGTTCCATCCGCTGACAAATCCACTCCCAGATATCTAAAACACTTCACTTCCTCCAGTTTTTCTCCATTCAAACTCACCTCCCAATTGACTTGACCCTCAACCCTACTGTACCTAATAACCTTGCTCTTATTCACATTTACTCTTAACTTTCTTCTTCCACACACTTTACCAAACTCCGTCACCAGCTTCTGCAGTTTCTCACATGAATCCGCCATCAGCGCTGTATCATCAGCGAACAACAACTGACTCACTTCCCAAACTCTCTCATCCCCAACAGACTTCATACTTGCCCCTCTTTCCAAGACTCTTGCATTTACCTCCCTAACAACCCCATCCATAAACAAATTAAACAACCATGGAGACATCACACACCCCTGCCGCAAACCTACATTCACTGAGAACCAATCACTTTCCTCTCTTCCTACACGTACAAATGTCTTACATCCTCGATAAAAACTTTTCACTGCTTCTAACAACTTGCCTCCCACACCATATATTCTTAATACCTTCCACAGAGCATCTCTATCAACTCTATCATATGCCTTCTCCAGATCCATAAATGCTACATACAAATCCATTTGCTTTTCTAAGTATTTCTCACATACATTCTTCAAAGCAAACACCTGATCCACACATCCTCTACCTCTTCTGAAACCACACTGCTCTTCCCCAATCTGATGCTCTGTACATGCCTTCACCCTCTCAATCAATACCCTCCCATATAATTTACCAGGAATACTCAACAAACTTATACCTCTGTAATTTGAGCACTCACTCTTATCCCCTTTGCCTTTGTACAATGGCACTATGCACGCATTCCGCCAATCCTCAGGCACCTCACCATGAGTCATACATATATTAAATAACCTTACCAACCAGTCAACAATACAGTCACCCCCTTTTTTAATAAATTCCACTGCAATACCATCCAAACCTGCTGCCTTGCCGGCTTTCATCTTCCGCAAAGCTTTTACTACCTCTTCTCTGTTTACCAAATCATTTTCCCCAACCCTCTCACTTTGCACACCACTTCGACCCAAACACCCTATATCTGCCACTCTGTCATCAGACACATTCAACAAACCTTCAAAATACTCATTCCATCAGTAAATTTTAGGGAGAATAAAAAGATGTTCTGGAAGGAGGTAAATAGGGTGCGTAAGACAAGGGAGCAAATGGGAACTTCAGTGAAGGGCGTAAATGGGGAGGTGAAAACAAGTAGTGGTGATGTGAGAAGGAGATGGAATGAGTATTTTGAAGGTTTGTTGAATGGAGATCTGTATATATATATATATATATATATATATATATATATATATATATATATATATATATATATATATATATATATATATATATATATATATATATATATATATATATATATATATATACATATATATATATATATATATATATATATATATATATATATATATATATATATATATATATATATATATATATATATATATATATATATATATATATATATATATATATATATATATATATATATATATATATATATATATATTATATATATATATGTGTATATATATATATATATATATATAGAGAGAGAGAGAGAGAGAGAGAGAGAGAGAGAGAGAGAGAGAGAGAGAGAGGCATTTGGACGATTTTTGCAGGGAAAAAATGCAATTGAGTGGGAGATGTATAAAAGAAAGAGACAGGAGGTCAAGAGAAAGGTGCAAGAGGTGAAAAAAAAGGGCAAATGAGAGTTGGGGTGAGAGAGTATCATTAAATTTTAGGGAAAAAAAAAAGATGTTCTGAAAGGAGGTAAATAAAGTGCGTAAGACAAGGGAGCAAATGTGAACTTCAGTGAAGGGCGCAAATGGGGAGGTGATAACAAGTAGTGGTGATTTGAGAAGGAGATGGAGTGAGTATTTTGAAGGTTTGTTGAATGTGTTTGATGATAGAGTGGCAGATATAGGGAGTTTTGGTCGAGGTGGTGTGCAAAGTGAGAGGGTTAGGGAAAATGATTTGGTAAACAGAGAAGAGGTAGTAAAAGCTTTGCGAAAGATGAAGATGAAAGCCAGCAAGGCAGCAGGTTTGGATGGTATTGCAGTGGAATTTATTAAAAAAGGGGGTGACTGTATTGTTGACTGGTTGGTAAGGTTATTTAATGTATGTATGACTCATGGTGAGGTGCCTGAGGATTGGCGGAATGCGTGCATAGTGCCATTGTACAAAGGCAAAGGGGATAAGAGTGAGTGCTCAAATTACAGAGGTATAAGTTTGTTGAGTATTCCTGGTAAATTATATGGGAGGGTATTGATTGAGAGGGTGAAGGCATGTACAGAGCATCAGATTGGGGAAGAGCAGTGTGGTTTCAGAAGTGGTAGAGGATGTGTGGATCAGGTGTTTGCTTTGAAGAATGTATGTGAGAAATACTTAGAAAAGCAAATGGATTTGTATGTAGCATTTATGGATCTGGAGAAGGCATATGATAGAGTTGATAGAGATGCTCTGTGGAAGGTATTAAGAATATATGGTGTGGGAGGCAAGTTGTTAGAAGCAGTGAAAGGTTTTTATCGATTATGTAAGGCATGTGTACGTGTAGGAAGAGAGGAAAGTGATTGGTTCTCAGTGATTGTTGGTTTGCGGCAGGGGTGTGTGATGTCTCCATGGTTGTTTAATTTGTTTATGGATGGGATTGTTAGGGAGATGAATGCAAGAGTTTTGGATAGAGGGGCAAGTATGAAGTCTGTTGGGGATGAGAGAGCTTGGGAAGTGAGTCAGTTGTTGTTCGCTGATGATACAGCGCTGGTGGCTGATTCATGTGAGAAACTGCAGAAGCTGGTGACTGAGTTTGGTAAAGTGTGTGAAAGAAGAAAGTTAAGAGTAAATGTGAATAAGAGCAAGGTTATTAGGTACAGTAGGGTTGAGGGTCAAGTCAATTGGGAGGTGAGTTTGAATGGAGAAAAACTGGAGGAAGTAAAGTGTTTTAGATATCTGAGAGTGGATCTGGCAGCGGATATAACCATGGAAGCGGAAGTGGATCATAGGGTGGGGGAGGGGGCGAAAATTCTGGGGGCCTTGAAGAATGTGTGGAAGTCGAGAACATTATCTCGGAAAGCAAAAATGGGTATGTTTGAAGGAATAGTGGTTCCAACAATGTTGTATGGTTGCGAGGCGTGGGCTATGGATAGAGTTGTGCGCAGGAGGATGGATGTGCTGGAAATGAGATGTTTGAGGACAATATGTGGTGTGAGGTGGTTTGATCGAGTGAGTAACGTAAGGGTAAGAGAGATGTGTGGAAATAAAAAGAGCGTGGTTGAGAGAGCAGAAGAGGGTGTTTTGAAGTGGTTTGGGCAAATGGAGAGGATGAGTGAGGAAAGATTGACCAAGAGGATATATGTGTCGGAGGTGGAGGGAACGAGGAGAAGAGGGAGACCAAATTGGAGGTGGAAAGATGGAGTGAAAAAGATTTTGTGTGATCAGGGCATGAACATGCGGAAGGGTGAAAGGAGGGCAAGGAATAGAGTGAATTGGAGCGATGTGGTATACCGGGGTTGACGTGCTGTCAGTGGATTGAATCAAGGCATGTGAAGCGTCTGGGGTAAACCATGTATAGCTGTGCAGGTATGTATATTTGCGTGTGTGGACGTATGTATATACATGTGTATGGGCGTGGGTTGGGCCATTTCCTTCGTCTGTTTCCTTGCGCTACCTCGCAAACGCGGGAGACAGCGACAAAGTATAATAAAATATAAAAATAGATATATATATATATATATATATATATATATATATATATATATATATATATATATATATATATATATATATATATATATATATATATATATATATATATATATATATATATATATATATATATATATATATATATATTATCCCAGGGATAGGGGTGAAAGAATTCTTCCCACGCATTCCTCACGTGTCGTAGAAGGCAACTAGAGGGGACGGGAGCGGGGGGTCAGAAATCCTCCCCTCCTTGTATTTTAACCTTCTAAAAATGTGAAGCAGAACGAGTCACGCGGGGAGTGCTCATCCTCCTCGCAGACTCAGATTGGGGTGTCTAAATGTGTGTGGATGTAACCAAGATATGAAAAAAGGAGAGATAGGTAGTATGTTTGAGGAAAGGAACCTAGGTGTTTTGGCTCTGAGTGAAACTAAGCTCATGGGTAAAAGGGAAGAGTAGTTTCGGAATGTCTTGGGAGTAAAGTTAGGGGTTAGTGAGAGGACAAGAGCAATGGAAGGAGTAGCAGTATTCCTGAAACAGGAGTTGTAGGAGTATGTGATAGAATGTAAGAAAGTGAATTCTCGATTAATATGGGTAAAACTGAAAGTTAATGGAGAGAGTTGGGTGATTAATGGTGCATATGCACCTGGGCGTGGTGAGTAATAAGGCAGTTGTGGGAATAATTGTTATATATGAGGTGTTCAGTGTTGTAAATGGAAATGGTGAAGAGCTTGTAGATTTATGTGCTGAAAAAAGACTGGTGATTGGGAATACCTGGTTTAAAACGCGAGATATACATAAGTATACGTATGTAAGTAGGAGAGATAGCCAGAGAGCGTTATTGGATTACGTGTTAATTGACAGGCGTGCGAAAAAGAGACTTTTGGATGTTAATGTGCTGAGAGGTGCAACTGGAGGGATGTCTGATCATTATCTTGAGGAGGCTAAGGTGAAGATTTGTATGGGTTTTCAGAAAAAAAGAGTGAATGTTGGGGTGAAGAGGGTGGTGAGAGTAAGTGAGCTTGGGAAGGAGACTTCTGTGAAGAAGTACCAGGAGAGACTGAGTACAGAATGGAAAAAGGTGAGAACAAAGGAGGTAAGGGGAGTGGGGGAGGAATAGGATGTATTTAGGGAAACAGTGATGGATTGCGCAAAAGATGCTTTTGGCATGAGAAGAGTGGGAGGTGGGTTGATTAGAAAGGGTAGTGAGTGGTGGGATGAAGAAGTGATATTATTAGTGAAAGAGAAGAGAAAGGCATTTGGACGATTTTTGCAGGGAAAATATGGAATTGAGTGGGAGATGTATAAAAGAAAGAGACAGAAGGTCATGAAAAAGGTGCAAGAGGTGAAAAAGAGAGGGAAATGAGAGTTGGGGTGAGAGAGTATCATTAAATTTTAGGGAGAATAAAAAGATGTTCTGGAAGGAGGTAAATAAAGTGCGTAAGACAAGGGAGCAAATGGGAACTTCAGTAAAGGGCGCTAATGGGGAGGTGATAACAAGTAGTGCTGATGTGAGAAGGAGATGGAGTGAGTATTTTGAAGGTTTGTTAAATGTGTTTCAAGATAGAGTGGCAGATATAGGGTGTTTTGGTCGAGGTGGTGTGCAAAGTGAGAGGGTTAGGAAAAATGATTTGGTAAACAGAGAAGAGGTAGTAAAAGCTTTGCGGAAGATGAAAGCCCGGAAGGCAGCAGGTTTGGATGGTATTGCAGTGGAATCTATTAAAAAAGTGGGTGATTGTATTGTTGACTGGTTGGTAAGGTTATTTAATGTATGTATGACTCATGGTGAGGTGCCTGAGGATTGGCGGAATACGTGCATAGTGCCATTGTACAAAGGCAAAGGGGATAAGAGTGAGTGCTCAAATTACAGAGGTATAAGTTTGTTGAGTATTGCTGGTAAATTATATGGGAGGGTATTGATTGAGAGGGTGAAGGCATGAACAGAGCATCAGATTGGGAAAGAGCAGTGTGGTTTCAGAAGTGGTAGAGGATGTGTGGATCAGGTGTTTGCTTTGAAGAATGTATGTGAGAAATACTTAGAAAAGCAAATGGATTTGTATGTTCCATTTATGGATCTGGAGAAGGCATATGATAGAGTTGATAGAGATGCTCTGTGGAAGGTATTAAGAATATATGGTGTGGGAGGCAAGTTGTTAGAAGCATTGAACAGTTTTTATCGAGGGTGTAAGGCATGTGTACGTGTAGGAAGAGAGGAAAGTGATTAGTTCTCAGTGAATATAGGTTTGCGGCAGGGGTGTGTGATGTCTTCATGGTTGTTTAATTTGTTTATGGATGGGGTTGTTAGGGAGGTGAATGCAAGAGTTTTGGAAAGAGGGGCAAGTATGAAGTCTGTTGGGGATGAGAGAGCTTGGGAAGTGAGTCAGTTGTTGTTCGTTGATGATACAGCGCTGGTGGCTGATTCATGTGAGAAACTGCAGAAGCTGGTGACTGAGTTTGGTAAAGTGTGTGAAAAAAGAAAGTTAAGAGTAAATATGAATAAGAGCAAGGTTATTAGGTACAGTAGGGTTGAGGGTCACGTCAATTGGGAGGTGAGTTTGAATGGAGAAAAACTGGAGGAAGTAAAGTGTTTTAGATATCTGGGAGTGGATCTTGCAGCGGATGGAACCATGGAAGCGGAAGTGAATCATAGGGTGGAAGAGGGGGCGAAAATCCTGGGAGCCTTGAAGAATGTTTGGAAGTCGAGAACATTATCTCGGAAAGCAAAAATAGGTATGTTTGAAAGAATCGTGGTTCCAACAATTTTTTATGGTTGTGAGGCGGAGGCTATGGATAGAGTTGTGCGTAGGAGGGTGGATGTGCTGGAAATGAGATGTTTGAGGACAATGTGTGGTGTGAGGTGGTTTTATCGAGTAAGTAATGTAAGGGTGACAGAGATGTGTGGAAATAAAAAGAGCGTGGTTGAGAGAGCAGAAGAGGGTGTTTTGAAATGGTTTGGGTACATGGAGAGAATGAGTGATGACGAATGATTGACCAAGAGGATATATGTGTCGGAGGTGGAGGGAACGAGGAGAAGTGAGAGACCAAACTGGAGGTGGAAAGATGAAGTGAAAAAGATTTTGAGTGATCGGGGCCTGAACATGCAGGAGGGTGAAAGGCGGGTAAGGAATAGAGTGAATTGGATGTATGTGGTATACCGGGGTTGACGTGCTGTTAGTGGATTGAATTAGGGCATGTGAAGCGTCTGGGGTAAACATGGAATGTTGTGTGGGGCCTGGATGTGGAAAGGGAGCTGTGGTTTCGTTCATTATTGCATGACAGCTAGAGACTGAGTGTGAACGAATGGGGCCTTTGTTGTCTTCTCCTAGCGCTACCTCGCACACATAAGGGGGGAGGGGGATGGTATTCCATGTGTGGCGAGGTGGCGATGGGAATGAATAAAGGCAGACAGTGTGAATTGTGTGCATGGGTATATATGTATGTGTCTGTGTGTATACATATATATATGTGTACATTAAGATGTATAGGTATTTATATCGTGTGTGGACGTGTATGTATATACATGTGTATGGGGGTAGGTTGGGTCATTTCTTTCGTCTGTTTTTTGCGCTACCTCACAAACGCAGGAGATAGCGACAAAAGAAAATTCCTAAACATCTCTCCTCCTCACATACGTATACTTACATATATATATATATATATATATATATATATATATATATATATATATATATATATATATATATATATTTATATATATATATATATATTTTTTTTTTTTTTTTTTTTTATACTTTGTCGCTGTCTCCCGCGTTTGCGAGGTAGCGCAAGGAAACAGACGAAAGAAATGGCCCAACCCCCCCCCCCATACACATGTACATACACACGTCCACACACGCAAATATACATACCTACACAGCTTTCCATGGTTTACCCCAGACGCTTCACATGCGTTGATTCAATCCACTGACAGCATGTCAACCCCTGTATACCACATCGCTCCAATTCACTCTATTCCTTGCCCTCCTTACACCCTCCTGCATGTTCAGGCCCCGATCACACAAAATCTTTTTCACTCCATCTTTCCACCTCCAATTTGGTCTCCCTCTTCTCCTCGTTCCCTCCACCTCCGACACATATATCCTCTTGGTCAATCTTTCCTCACTCATTCTCTCCATGTGACCAAACCATTTCAAAACACCCTCTTCTGCTCTCTCAACCACGCTCTTTTTATTTCCACACATCTCTCTTACCCTTACGTTACTTACTCGATCAAACCACCTCACACCACACATTGTCCTCAAACATCTCATTTCCAGCACATCCATCCTCCTGCGCACAACTCTATCCATAGCCCACGCCTCGCAACCATACAACATTGTTGGAACCACTATTCCTTCAAACATACCCATTTTTGCTTTCCGAGATACTGTTCTCGACTTCCACACATTTTTCAAGGCTCCCAAAATTTTCGCCCCCTCCCCCACCCTATGATCCACTTCCGCTTCCATGGTTCCATCCGCTGACAGATCCACTCCCAGATATCTAAAACACTTCACTTCCTCCAGTTTTTCTCCATTCAAACTCACCTCCCAATTGACTTGACCCTCAACCCTACTGTACCTAATAACCTTGCTCTTATTCACATTTACTCTTAACTTTCTTCTTCCACACACTTTACCAAACTCAGTCACCAGCTTCTGCAGTTTCTCACATGAATCAGCCACCAGCGCTGTATCATCAGCGAACAACAACTGACTCACTTCCCAAGCTCTCTCATCCCCAACAGACTTCATACTTGCCCCTCTTTCCAGGACTCTTGCATTTACCTCCCTAACAACCCCATCCATAAAGAAATTAAACAACCATGGAGACATCACACACCCCTGCCGCAAACCTACATTCACTGAGAACCAATCACTTTCCTCTCTTCCTACACGTACACATGCCTTACATCCTCGATAAAAACTTTTCACTGCTTCTAACAACTTGCCTCCCACACCATATATTCTTAATACCTTCCACAGAGCATCTCTATCAACTCTATCATATGCCTTCTCCAGATCCATAAATGCTACATACAAATCCATTTGCTTTTCTAAGTATTTCTCACATACATTCTTCAAAGCAAACACCTGATCCACACATCCTCTACCACTTCTGAAACCGCACTGCTCTTCCCCAATCTGATGCTCTGTACATGCCTTCACCCTCTCAATCAATACCCTCCCATATAATTTACCAGGAATACTCAACAAACTTATACCTCTGTAATTTGAGCACTCACTCTTATCCCCTTTGCCTTTGTACAATGGCACTATGCACGCATTCCGCCAATCCTCAGGCACCTCACCTTGAGTCATACATACATTAAATAACCTTACCAACCAGTCAACAATACAGTCACCCCCTTTTTTAATAAATTCCACTGCAATACCATCCAAACCTGCTGCCTTGCCGGCTTTCATCTTCCGCAAAGCTTTTACTACCTCTTCTCTGTTTACCAAATCATTTTCCCTAACCCTCTCACTTTGCACACCACCTCGACCAAAACACCCTATATCTGCCACTCTGTCATCAGACACATTCAACAAACCTTCAAAATACTCATTCCATCTCCTTCTCACATCACCACTACTTGACCAAGAGGATATATATATATATATATATATATATATATATATATATATATATATATATATATATATATATATATATATATATATATATATATATATATATATGGAAAAAAAAAAAAAAAAAAAAAAAAAAAAAAAAAAAAACGAGAGGGGAGGATTTCCAGCCCCCGCTCCCTCCCCTTTTAGTCGCCTTTTACGACACGCAGGGAATACGTGGGAAGTATTCTTTTTTTTTTTTTTTTTTTTTTTTTTTTTTTTTTTTCCAAAAGAAGGAACAGAGAATTGGGCCAGGTGAGGGTATTCCCTCAAAGGCCCAGTCCTCTGTTCTTAACGCTACCTCGCTAATGCGGGAAATGGCGAACAGTTTGAAAGAAAAGAAAGAAAAATATATATATATATATATATATATATATATATATATATATATATATATATATATATATATATATATATATATATATATATATATATATATATTATATATATATATATATATGTATATATATATATATATACTTAGAAATAGAAATACTGGTTGTTTAACTTGTTTATGGATGGGGTTGTTAGTGAGGTAAATGCAAGAGTTTTGGAAAGAGGGGCAAGTATGAAGTCTGTTGGGGATGAGAGAGCTTGGGAAGTGAGTCAGTTGTTGCATAAATATATATATATATTTATATATATATATATATATATATATATATATATATATATATATATATATATATATATATATATATATATATGTATATATATATATATATATATATATATATATATATATGTATATATATATATATATATATATATATATATACATATATATATATATATATATATATATATATATATATATATATATATATATATATATATATATATATATATATATATATATATATATATATATATATATATATATATTGGATTATGTGTTAATTGACAGGCGCGCGAAAGAGGGACTTTTGGATGTTAATGTGCTGAGAGGTGCAACTGGAGGGATGTCTGATCATTATCTTGTGGAGGCTAAGGTGAAGATTTGTATAGGTTTTCAGAAAAAAAGAGTGAATGTTGGGTGAAGAGGGTGGTGAGAGTAAGTGAGCTTGGGAATGAGACTTGTGTGAGGAAGTACCAGGAGAGACTGAGTACAGAATGGAAAAAGGTGAGAACAATGGAAGTAAGGGGAGTGGGAGAGGAATGGGATGTATTTAGGGAATTAGTGATGGATTGCGCAAAAGATGCTTGTGGCATGAGAACAGTGGGAGGTGTGTTGATTAGAAAGGGTAGTGAGTGGTGGGATGAAGAAGTAAGAGTATTAGTGAAAGAGAAGAGAGAGGCATTTGGACGGTTTTTGCAGGGAAAAAATGCAGTTGAGTGGGAGAAGTATAAAAGAAAGAGACAGGAGGTCAAGAGAAAGGTGCAAGAGGTGAAAAAAAGGGCAAATGAGAGTTGGGGTGAGAGAGTATCATTAAATTTTAGGGAGAATAAAAAGATGTTCTGGAAGGAGGTAAATAAAGTGCGTAAGACAAGGGAGCAAACGGGAACTTCAGTGACGGGAGCGAATGTGGAGGTGATAACAAGTAGTGGTGATGTGAGAAGGAGATGGAGTGAGTATTTTGAAGGTTTGTTGAATGTGTTTGATGACAGAGTGGCAGATATAGGGAATTTTGGTCGAGGTGGTGAGAGGGTTAGGGAAAATGATTTGGTAAACAGAGAAGAGGTAGTAAAAGCTTTGCGGAAGATGAAAGCCGGCAAGGCAGCAGGTTTGGATGTTATTGCAGTGGAATTTATTAAAAAAGGGGGTGACTGTATTGTTGACTGGTTGGTAAGGTTATTTAATGTATGTATGACTCACGGTGAGGTGCCTGAGGATTGGCGGAATGCGTGCATAGTGCCATTGTACAAAGGCAAAGGGGATAAGAGTGAGTGCTCAAATTACAGAGGTATAAGTTTGTTGAGTATTCCTGGTAAATTATATGGGAGGGTATTGATTGAGAGGGTGAAGGCATGTACAGAGCATCAGATTGGGGAAGAGCAGTGTGGTTTCAGAAGTGGTAGAGGATGTGTGGATCAGGTGTTTGCTTTGAAGTATGTATGTGAGAAATACTTAGAAAAGCAAATGGATTTGTATGTAGCATTTATGGATCTGGAGAAGGCATATGATAGAGTTAATAGAGATGCTCTGTGGAAGGTATTAAGAATATATGGTGTGGGAGGCAAGTTGTTAGAAGCAGTGAAAAGTTTTTATCGATGATGTAAGGCATATGTACGTGTAGGAAGAGAGGAAAGTGATTGGTTCTCAGTGAAAATAGGTTTGTGGCAGGGGTGTGTGATGTCTCCATGGTTGTTTTATTTTTTATGGAAGGGGTTGTTAGAGAGGTAAATGTAAGAGTTTTGGAAAGAGGGGCAAGTATGAAGTCTGTTGGGGATGAGAGAGCTTGGGAAGTGAGTCAGTTGTTGTTCGCTGATGATACAGCGCTGGTTGCTGATTCATGTGAGAAACTGCAGAAGCTGGTGACTGAGTTTGGTAAAGTATGTGAAAGAAGAAAGTACATACACACGTCCACACACGCAAATATACATACCTACACAGCTTTCCATGGTTTACCCCAGACGCTTCACATGCCTTGATTCAATCCACTGACAGCACGTCAACCCCTGTATACCACATCGCTCCAATTCACTCTATTCCTTGCCCTCCTTTCACCCTCCTGCATGTTCAGGCCCCGATCACACAAAATCTTTTTCACTCCATCTTTCCACCTCCAATTTGGTCTCCCTCTTCTCCTCGTTCCCTCCACCTCCGACACATATATCCTCTTGGTCAATCTTTCCTCACTCATTCTCTCCATGTGCCCAAACCATTTCAAAACACCCTCTTATGCTCTCTCAACCACGCTCTTTTTATTTCCACACATCTCTCTTACCCTTACGTTACTTACTCGATCAAACCACCTCACACCACACATTGTCCTCAAACATCTCATTTCGAGCACATCCATCCTCCTGCGCACAACTCTATCCATAGCCCACGCCTCGCAACCATACAGCATTGTTGGAACCACTATTCCTTCAAACATACCCATTTCTGCTTTCCGAGATAATGTTCTCGACTTCCACACATTCTTCAAGGCTCCCAGAATTTTCGCCCCCTCCGCCACCCTATGATCCACTTCCGCTTCCATGGTTCCATCCGCTGACAGATCCACTCCCAGATATCTAAAACACTTCACTTCCTCCAGTTTTTCTCCATTCAAACTCACCTCCCAATTGACTTGACCCTCAACCCTACTGTACCTAATAACCTTGCTCTTATTCACATTTACTCTTAACTTTCTTCTTCACACACTTTACCAAACTCAGTCACCAGCTTCTGCAGTTTCTCACATGAATCAGCCACCAGCGCTGTATCATCAGCGAACAACAACTGACTCACTTCCCAAGCTCTCTCATCCCCAACAGACTTCATACTTGCCCCTCTTTCCAGGACTCTTGCATTTACCTCTCTAACAACCCCATCCATAAACAAATTAAACAACCATGGAGACATCACACACCCCTGCCGCAAACCTACATTCACTGAGAACCAATCACTTTCCTCTCTTCCTACACGTACACATGCCTTACATCCTCGATAAAAACTTTTCACTGCTTCTAACAACTTGCCTCCCACACCATATATTCTTAATACCTTCCACAGAGCATCTCTATCAACTCTATCATATGCCTTCTCCAGATCCATAAATGCTACATACAAATCCATTTGCTTTTCTAAGTATTTCTCACATACATTCTTCAAAGCAAACACCTGATCCACACATCCTCTACCACTTCTGAAACCGCACTGCTCTTCCCCAATCTGATGCTCTGTACATGCCTTCACCCTCTCAATCAATACCCTCCCATATAATTTACCAGGAATACTCAACAGACTTATACCTCTGTAATTTGAGCACTCACTCTTATCCCCTTTGCCTTTGTACAATGGCACTATGCACGCATTCCGCCAATCCTCAGGCACCTCACCATGAGTCATACATACATTAAATAACCTTACCAACCAGTCAACATTACAGTCACCCCCTTTTTTAAGAAATTCCACTGCAATACCATCCAATCCTGCTGCCTTGCCGGCTTTCATCTTCCGCAAAGATTTTACTACCTCTTCTCTGTTTACCAAATCATTTTCCCTAACCCTCTCACTTTGCACACCACCTCGACCAAAACACCCTATATCTGCCACTCTGTCATCAGACACATTCAACAAACCTTCAAAATACTCATTCCATCTCCTTCTCACATCACCACTACTTGTTATCACTTCCCCATTTACGCCCTTCACTGAAGTTCCCATTTGCTCCCTTGTCTTACGCACTTTATTTACCTCCTTCCAGAACATCTTTTTATTCTCCCTAAAATTTACTGATAGTCTCTCACCCCAACTCTCATTTGCCCTTTTTTTCACCTCTTGCACCTTTCTCTTGACCTCCTGTCTCTTTCTTTTATACTTCTCCCACTCAATTGCATTTTTTCCCTGCAAAAATCGTCCAAATGCCTCTCTCTTCTCTTTCACTAATACTCTTACTTCTTCATCCCACCACTCACTACCCTTTCTAAACAGCCCACCTCCCACTCTTCTCATGCCACAAGCATCTTATATATATATATATATATATATATATATATATATATATATATATATATATATATATATATATATATATATATATATATATATATATATATATATATATATATATATATATATATGTATATATATATATATATATATATATATATATATACATATATATATATATATATATATATATATATATATATATATATATATATATATATATATATATATATATATATATATATATATATATATATATATATATATATATATATAAGTATACGTATGTGAAGAGGAGAGATGTGTAGGAATTTCCTCCAAAAAAATGTTCGTGAGAAGAGACAGGTGAAAGTAAATGAGCTTGAAAAAGAGACTTATGCGAGAAAGTATCATGAGAGATTGAGTGCACAATGGCAAAAGGTGAGAACAAATGACGTGAGAGGAATGGGTGAGGAATGGGAGTTATCTAGAGAAGCAGTGATGGCTTGCGCAAAAGACGCATGTGGCATGAGAAAGATGGGAGTTGGGCAGATTTGAAGGGGTAGTGAGTGATGGGATGAAGAAGTATATATGTTTGAGAAACAGAGAATAAAGGCGTTTGCATGATACTTGCAGTGAAGTGGTGCAAATGTATAACAGAAAGCGGCAGGAGGTCAAGTGGAAGGTGCAAGGGTTGAAGAAGAGGGCAAATGAGAGTTGGGTGAGAGAGTATCATTTAATTATGGGGAGAATGAAATGATGTTTAGAAAGAGATAAATAACACACGTAAGACAATAGAACAAATGGGAGTAACGGTGAAGGGGCAAATGGAGAGGTAATATCATGTAGTGATGAATTGAGAAGGAGATGCAGTGAGTATTTAGAAGGTTTGTTGAATGTCTTTGATGATACAGTGACATGTATAGGGTGTTGTGGTTGTGTGCGAAGTGAGAAGGTCAGGGTGGTGTGCAAAGAATAGTATGGTAAAGAGAAAAGAGGTAGTGAAAGCTTTGCGGAAGATAAAATCCGTCAAGGTGGCGAGTTTGGATGGTGTTGCATTGGAATTCATTAAAAAAGGGGATGATTGTGTTGTTTATTTGGCTGGTAAGGATATTCATTGTATGTATGGACCATGGTAACGTGCCTGAGGACTTGCACAATTCATGCATAGTGTCATTGTACAAAGGAAAAGGGGATAAAACTACAGAGGCATAAGTTTGTTCAATATTCCTGGGATATTGTATGGGAGGGTATTGATTGACAGGGTGAAGGCATGTACAGAGCATCAGACTGAGGAAAAGCAGTGTGGTTTCAGAAGTGATAGAGGATGCGTGGACCAGCTGGCTGCTTTGAATAATGCTTGAGAGATACTTAGGAAAAGGGATGGATTTGTTTGTAGAATTTATGGATCTAGAGAAGGCATACGATAGGGTTCATAGAGATACTTAGTGGAAGGTTTAAGAGTATATGGTGTGGCAGGCAAGTTGATAGAAGCAGTGAAAAGATTTTACCAAGGATGTAAGGCATGTATACGAGTAAGAAGAGAGTGAATGGTTCCCAGTGAATGTCGGTCTGTGGCAGAGGTGTGTGATGTCCCTATGGTTGTTTAATTTGTTTGTGGGTGGGGCAATTAGGGAAGCAAATGCAAGTTCTGGAGAGAAGGGCGACTATGAAGTAGAGAATGCATCTCTACTAACCCAATCATATGCAATCTCCAGATCCATAAATGCTAACATAAATCCATCTGTTTTTCTAAGTGCTTTTTACATATTTTGTAAAGCAAACACCTGATCCATGCATCCTCTGCCACATCTTAAACCACACTGGTAAACCTCAGTCTGACGTTCTGTACATGCCTTCACCCTCTCAATCAATATCCTCCAATATGATTTCCCAGGAATGCTCAATAAACTTATCCCTCTGTAGTTTGAACACTCACCTTTATCCCCTTTGTCTTTGTACATTGGCACTATGCATGCATTCCGCCAATCCTCAGGCACTTCACTATGATCCATTCATACACTGAATATCCTCACCAACCAGTCAGCAATAGAGTCCCCGCCTTTCTTAACACGTTCTCCTGCGATACCATCCAAACCCGCCGTCTTGCCGGATTTCATTCTCCGCAAAGCTTTCACTAGCACATCTCTCTTAACCAAACCATTCACCCTGATCCTCTCACTTCGCACACCACCCCGACCAAAACACCCCATATCTACCACTCTATTATCACATTCAACAAACCTTCAAAATAATCACTCCATCTCCTCACTTCATCACTGCCTGTTATTACTTACGGTTGCCTTCTTCACCGATATTCCCATTTGTTCTCTTGTGTCGCGCACGATATTTACTTCCCTCCAAAACATCTTTTTATTAACCCTAAAACTGAATGATACTCTCTCACACAAATTCTCATTTGCCCTTTTTTCAGCCCTTGCATTTTTCTCTTGACCTACTGCCGCTTTCTTTCAAACGTCTCCCAGTCATATGTAGTCCCTCCTTGCAAGTATCGTCCAAACACCTCTCTTTTCTCTTTCGCTAAAAAGTTTACTTCTTCATCCCACCACTCACTACTCTTTCTAATATACCCACCTCCCAACTTGTCATGCCACAAACATCTTTTGCAGAAACCATTGCTGTTTCCCTAAATACATGCCATTCATCACCCACACCCCTCACGTCATTTGCTCTCAACATTTGCTATTCTACGCCCAATCTGTTCTAGTACTTTCTCACACAAGTTTCCTTTCCAAGCTCACCTACTCTTACCACTCTCTTCTTCCCAGCATTCTTTCTTCTTTTTTGAAAACCTGAACATATATTCACCTTCGCCTCCACAAGATAGTGATAAGACATCCCTCCAGCTGCCTCTCTCAGCACATCAACATCCACATGTTTCTCTTTTACTCTCCTTTCAATCAACAAGTAATCCAATAATGCCTTTTGACCATCTGTCTTACTCACATACGTATACTTATGTATATCTCTCTTCTCAAACCAGATAATCTCAATCACCAGCCTTTTTTCAGCACACAAATCCACAAGCTTCTCACCGTTTTCATTCACAACACTGAATATCCTATGTACACCAATTATATCCTCAACTGCCACATTACTTACCTTTGCATTCAAATCACCCATCACTATATCCCGGTCTCGTACATCAAAGCTGCTTACATACTCACTCAGCTGCTCCCAAAACACTTGGCCCACATAATCTTTCTTCTCATGACCGGATGCAATAATCACCCATCTCCCTCGATCCACTTTCAGTTTTATCCTCAACAATCTACAATTTATTTTCTTACATTTTATCACATACTCCCACAACTGTTTTATGAGTAGTGCTACTCCTTCCTTATCTCTTGTCCTCTCACCAACCCCTGACTTTAGTCCCAAGACTCCCAAACCACTCTTCCCCTTTACCCTTGAGCTTCGTTTCACTCAGAGCCGGAACATCCAGGTTTCTTTCCTCAAACATATTACCTATCTCTCCTTTCTTCTCATATTGGTTACATCCACACACATTCAGACACCCCAATCTGAGCCTTCGAGGAGGATGAGCACTCCCTGCTTGACTCCATCTTCTGTTTCTCTTTTTAGAAATTTAATTACGAGGAGAGGAGGGTTTCCAGCTCCTGCTCCCGCCCCCTTTTGTAGCCTTTTGCAGCATGCGGGGAATACCTGGGAAGTATTCTTTCTCCTCTGTCCCCAGGGAGAATTATCAGCATAAAAAAAGAGAGTTCAGAGTTGGATGAGATATTGAGTAATGGTTTCAAAATAATCAGTTTTAAAAAGTCAAGGCCATTAATGCTCGGCTGTTTCACAGACTGTGCGTAAGCATTGGGTCTGAGCATAGAGAGGTATTGCTACACAAAGAGGTGCGCTGGCTTTCGAGGAGGAGGGTACTCGCCAGGTTGAGTTGCAAGATTAGGTAGGCTCATTTTTATCAGGAGATGGATCTCCTTTTGCAACATTTTCTTAAAAGAAAATTCTACAACTACACAGTCTTCGAGTGTGTTGTTTACATTGTCTCTTGTAGACATATAACGGATGGCCCGTACATTGCAAGCAACAGTGAAAGTTGTATTTGCTTATTCCTCAGGCGTCAACAATCCCATTGAATAATGTTGAATGCGTTGGTTTAAGAGTTAGTTAACCACCCAGCTTTACGAGCCCTTTTTTTGGACTTGGGCGAGTCCTCAGGGAAATGTGATCAGTCCCTGGAGGTGGCGTATTCGTTAACGTCCATCGAGTTCAGTGATTCCGGTGAATAGGATTTGCTGACTTTACTCCTCCTCACCGGAGCCACCAGAACCATGACGTGCGACGTGGTTTCTTTATCTAGTTCTTTTAAATCATTTCTGTCCTCTTTCACTTGTTTTGATTGCGTAGAGGATGTGGCCTTGGAGTAGGATTGACATGGACGGTTTTCAGGTTGTCTGGGTTTTGGAGTAGGGACATCACGGTTTGTTGGTCGTCTTTCAACGGATCTTACGGTCTATACGGCAATTGTACACATGATAGAATTGCACCTCACCGCTGAAGCGTAGGATACATTGAGCTTTGAAGCCTGGTAAGACTCTTTAACCCTCTTCCTGGCTTCACCGTATGAGATGTTGTTTAGTGCATTAACCGAACAGACCTCCTTCTCAAACTTGTACCGGGAACACTCCCTATCCGAGCTTGGATGGTTGCCATTCAGGTTAACGCACAACAACCGCTCTGTCGTGCAACTGTCCGCAATGTGATCGTCGCCGGCATATCCTCCACATTTTGTTGACTGAGTACATGATTTCTCAGTGTGACCATATTGCTGGCACTTGTAACGTCTCAAGGGGTTTGGGACGTTGGGTAGAATCTTTTCAGGCAATTTTGATTTCCAAAAGGTTAGATTAATTGAAAGGTCCTGCGTCGTTCGCCATCGATACATTCTGTGATGAATCGGCGGCGATGACATCCTCGTCCGATAATTCCTTTATGACGGCCTTCTCCACCATCTCCATGACGTCAGGAGTTCATGGACACTGGGATTGAGGCAACAACATCATAAGTGTGGAACTTCCTCAACTTTAGAAAGGCCATCACCTGATTCGTCGATTTGACCTGAACGAGATCACCATTTGCCAATTTCCTAACCATCTCAACGGCTCCCGCCTAACCATCAATAACTTTCCTTATCAAATATGGATTGAGAGAGGCCAAAATCGTCGATCCGGTTGCAGGTATTTGAACAATTTCCCCATTCCTATTTATAATACATATACTATGGTCGTCACCACCACTACTCCTTACGGGAGGTATGGACAAACAACTTACCAGTAAAATTTCTCACAGTAGGACTGGGATCACAAGCCGAGTGGCTTCTGCAGTCGGTCACCTCTCAGTGAGGGTAGTATTCCTGTGTAAACTGTAGTCTGGAATTATCAGATGTACCAATAACTTCCAACATATCAAGGAAAACAAACACAAATATGGAGGGTTGCAGCTAGCGAACTGAGCTAATCGTCACGACCAGCAAGGACAACTGCTGAAATTCGACTTGCTCAGTTTGTTTGTTGGGTTTTACGGCCAGCGACCGATGAGGAAGGTCATGAGGCCTGCAACCCTATTTGATATATGACTGAAGTCATCATCCCTAAATATCTATCAAAAAAGAAAAAAGTATAATTTTGATATTACTATAATGAAAAAGATAAATAATGATTAAGAATCATTAATGGAAGGAAAAGATTTTTGTGGGTATTGAGCCAACGTGGCAGCAAACAGCGCTCAGTCGGCACAGCACCCACGGTTGCGACTGACCCAAGAGTGCGAGAAGATAGGACAGACTAGAGCTAGCCCTTCACCACGTTATGCACATACATCATAATAACTTATTCGAATGTCCACCTGTTGAACTCCATGGTGCAGCTGCACCGGAAGATAACCACCTCCCCAAGGCAGACTGCCCAGTAAGTACACATGTCCACTCACCATGCAACTAGTTCAAGAAGGAGGAGACGCACACCAAGCCAACCCCGCCACAGAGGAGAGCCCACGAACCACCATACATAATCTTGATTAATTCTGTTTCCCTGAGGAAGACCATCAACTTGTCAATAGTACTCAAGTTATCCCCGAGTATATTAGTAATGTTACAACAATTGTTTCTGCTGTTGTAGTGATCTATTAATTTGGTTCTATATTGATAAAAGCGATGGCATCAGAGTAGATGTTTTATTCTTAGATACTCCTGGCACTGTTGACATACCGGTGGAAAATTCCTAGTGATATACTCTGTATATGAGTGATAGATTTATAGTTCATTCTGAGACGGGCCAGTACGACCTCCTCTCTTCTGTTCTTGCGGTATGAGATCGACCAGTCTGCCACTTCCTGCTTGTATTTTTTATTGATTGTCAGGCGGGGTCACTGACTCTGCCACAGAAAATGGATTGATCTCTTCCCCAAGGAAAGGCGGGACCCCAGCTCCCGAAGGATCGGAACGACCTTCTTGAGTTCTGAGGTCGAATTAGCCAGTTTGTCTGCCTGTTCATTGCCGTATATTTTGCAATGACCAGACACCCAGAGCAAGATGATGTCTCTATTACATGTATAATGCTTATCAATAGTATTGCCCTGAATTTCATCTGAATCTGTGTGGCCAGAGTTTTTTGCCTTGAGGGCCGATAGTGAATCGGAGAAAATGACTGCGTTAACATAATTTGAATTGATTATGTAATGTATGGCTCGATCATTAGCATATAATTTCGCGAAAAAAATATTGATGTGAGGTCCGGAAAACGGCACCTGAGGGCACACCCCACCGACCGTACACTTGGACCCACACATTCGTTCATCTTGGACCCGTCAGTATAGTAGTATGGCAGATGTTTGACGATAATCTCACGAAAACGCTAGTGTACACACCCCGCACTCCGGCAAGTCAGCCTTATTGGCTGAAGCCAACTTGTCATAATTTTAGTTCTATTAGCCTCCCATAGATTCAAATTTTCATAATCAGCAAAACCACTTAATTCAATTTAATGGCCGAGTTCTCACTGAGGAAGTGTATTCTGCCTACCAAGGGCCAGACGCTTTGGTCGACAAGCTGTGAACATTCCTGTATGAGGTGACAGGCGGGAGTATTGTTTCTCCTGTCTATCAGAATGCCGCTTTTCGAAGCTAAGATGTCCTTAGCCGGAGAGGAGGTACATTTGCTTTAGACTCCATTCGTGGAACTCTTGTGCATGATAAGGCTCCAAGACACATTCGCAAACATTTATTCTGTAACACATCCAGCCTCCTCAGGGTATACTCGCTCGCCGAAGCATACACCTGAGAGCCATAGTCGAGTTTAGATCTAAACAAGGACTTATATACCATTAATAAAGATTTTCTGCCAGGTCCCTAAAAGGAACCCGAGAGATATTTCAAGATATCCTTTTATTACAATTTACCACTAAGTAATCAACATAATTTTACAGTTTAATCTTTTATGAAGATATAATCCAGTAATTTAACATTATTACGAAAAGGGATCGGGTTGTTATCTAATGTTAAAAACAAACTTGGATTAATATCTTTCCGGGGAAAAAAGAAATAGCCGCAATACTTTCCTTGGGTAAAAACTTAAATCCCCATTGTAGCTCCCAGTGATGAACGGATTCAAGCTAAGCTTGAATCCGCTCAGCCGAGTATTGTGCATAGGCGAGGGATAGCATAGTGCACAATCATCAACATAAACTGAGCGTTTAAGACTTAACTCTGAAATAGCGTTGATCTGATAACGCTGCCTTGCGGCACACCATTCTTTTAGACAAATGTGTCCGAAGTGACGTTAAGTGCTGCAATTTTAACGGCAAATGTTCTATTACTTAAAATATTTTTAACAAAAACGAATGAATAACCTCTCAAACCAAAAGCATGGAGTTTGCTAAGATTCCGTTTCCCCATTTCATGGAGAGGGCTTTTTCTAAATATAAGAATACTGCAATTAAATAATGCTTTTAACTAAATGTATCAAATCAAATGATGTTTTTTACTGAATGTATACGACATAGACTCTTCCAAATTTATTTATTGTGCCTCTGTCGCTGCGGAAAGCACACTTTTGACCGCTCAATAAATATTTCGATTCTTAAAAAAAAGAAGCTTTCTCTTTATCATTCTTTCCATGAGTTACAAATGCAGCTCGTCTGCGCAATAGGTCGAAACGAACTGATATTCGTAAGGCGTCCAGAACCCTTTGAGATCGGGATGACGTGCAAAAAGTGCCATGAGTTTGGAAACGTTCGAGACGTGCAAATCTCATTGTACACTGCTAACAGCTTAGGTTAGCCTGGATAAGATGCTGAATCATCCCTTAAGTGATCCAGCTAGGTCCTGGGCTAGAACCTTTAGAGGAGTTCAGGGCAAGAAGTCCTTCTATTGTAAATTGTTTGTTGTATGGATGTTCTTCGGGATCTTCTGTGGCAAAGTCAGTTTCAGTTAACTCGGCTTGGCGTTCACGAGGGAGAAAACGTTGATCGTAATTCTCTAAGAATTTCCAGGCGAGAGCGTTGGCTATGTCAACTGGGTTGTCCAGGTAGCATTCTTCAGTGGAAGGGTGTGGAGGTAGAGGTGGTTTGAAACTTTTGTTGATTCTTTTAATTGTGGACCAGACCTGACTGATGAGTGTGTCCTTGTTGATAGTTGCGATATAGCTACGCCAGGAGTTTCCTTTAGCTTGTTTTATTATTATTCTTGCCTGAGCCCTTCACATGTTTATAGGATACAGATTTGTTATATGTATCTCGTATCGCGTTCACACAGTGCATTTTGGCAATCTGGTGGCTACCAGGGAACTCAATGCTCACTGAGCACTCGCCTAAGTCCAAAAATAAAGGGGCTTGTAAAGCTAGCCGGTTACATAACTCTTAAACTAACGCATTCAATATCATTCAGTGGAACTGTAGAGGCCTTAGAATAAGCAGTCTCAAGTGGCACTGTTGCTTGCAATATATACGAATTTCGTTATCTATCTACAATAGACCAATCTAAACAAAGTCTTCAATTGTGTTGTTCTAGATAACTATCAACCGTATACAAGAGATGAAGATCATGGGGTAGCTGTTTACGCACACCAAAGCCTGCCCCACACAGGAGTGACTTTGAATTCTCTTTTAGAAGCTGTCGCCATTTGTTCAATTAACTCTCCCGGTTCTAATGTACTTGTTGACGATGAGCTAACCTTGGTTTCGGAAAAACTACTCCATAGGAAAATGATTCTAGATTTTAATGGTCATCATTATCAGTGGCGAAGCAAACGGGCAAACTACCGAGGGAAACAAATGGTTAATTTTATCATCAACTCTAACCTCACTCTTCTGAACGATGGTAGTGGAACACGGGTGTACGATCGGAATGGTAACATCTCAGTCATCAATCTATACTCGTTATCACCAAAAATACTTAATGACATCACCTGGGGTACATATGACGACTCCTTGACAAGTGACCACTTCCCAATCTGTCTTTCTTATATATGTGACATTTTGGTTAATCAGTCTCCTTCCAAATATATTTCTAAGAAAGCAGACTGGGTGTCATCGCAAGGCAAGCCGTCCTAGAGATATCCGAAGATGACACTGACACAAAGGGAAAAAGATATAACCATCGCAATCCTCAGGGCTGCTGAGGCCTCTATTCCTAGGATCCCTACAATATCCACAAAGTATAGAGTTCCTTGGTGAGCACCAGATTGCCGAAATGCACTGTGTGAGCGCAATAGGAGATAAAGGATTTTCGACAAAGAGCTCCGCAGATAACAACTTCATTGCATATAAACAAGCGATGGCTCAGGCAAGAGGAACAAAAAGACAAGCCAAAAGAGACTCCTGGTGTGTTTGTGTTTCAACCGTAAACAAGGGCACACCCATCAATCAGGTCTGGTCCACAATTAAAAAGATAACCAGGAAATGCAAACCCCATTACCCGCCACAACTGGACACAGTCAGGCACTATAGACAACCCGGTTGATATTGCCAACACATTCGTTAGGAGATTCTCACAATAAGTATCTCGGCCATCTACGACCAACGTTTTTTAGACCATAAACGACTTGCCGGCCGAGCTAACAGCAATGAACTTTGCTACAGAAGATAATAACCGAACCTATAACAAAGTATTCACGATGAATGAATTACTTCTTGCCCTGAAATCCTGTAAGGTTCCAGCCCAGGACCCACCGGGGTAACCTACAGGATGATTCAGCATCTTAGTCAGGCCAGCCTGACTAAGCTGTTAGCATTGTACAATGAGATTTGGACGTCTAGACGTTTCTTCTTCTCATGTCACTTTGCGCACGTCATCCCCATCCCAAAGAGCCGCGGACGCCTTACGAATGTCGATTCGTTTCGACCTATTGCACTGACGAGCTGTATTTGTAAGGTCATGGAATGAATGGTAAATAAAATGCTTCTTTTTCTCTTAGAATCACTGAATTTACTAAATGATCAAAAGTGTGCTTTCTGTTAAAACAGAGGTACAATGGTTCATTTCATAGAATTAGAACATAGCAGTTTAGATTCATTTACAAGAAAATATTATTCAACTGCAGTATTTTTAGACTTAGAAAAAGCCTACGACATGACATGGCGAAACGGAATCTCGAGCAAACATTATACTGTTGGTTTGAAAGGTCGTTTACCCATTTCTATCAGTAATTCTTTAAAAGACAGAACATTTGCTCTCAAGATTGCAGCACTTAGCATCATCTCGGACATTTATGTCCAGGAAAATGGGTGCCGCAAGGCAGCTTTCTGAGCTAAGACCAACACCATTTGATATCATGATCAACGATATTCTGTTTCCAGCTTCCGTCCCTCGAAATCATAAGTACTCACTTTATGCTGACGATTGTGCAGTGTGGCATTTCTCCCATAATGCACAATTTTCAGGTAAATGGGTTCAAGTTGCACTTGAGACCGTTCATCGTTGGGTACTACATCGGGGTTTTAAGTTTTCGGTAACAAAAAGTGTCGCGGTTGTGTTTACCCGTAAAGATATTAATCCGAACTTGCAGTTAAAACTGAACAACCCGATCCCCTTTCGAAATAACGCTAAATTCTTAGGTTTGATCTTTCATAAAAGATTAAATTGGAAATATCAAATTGAATATTTGAAAACAATTGTAATAAAAGGCAAAATATTCTCAAATACTTTTCGGTTCCTCTTGGAAAGCCGACAGAATGTCTTCAATAATGGTCTACAAGTCCCTAATTAGACCTAAGTTAGACTATGGCTCCCAGGTGTATGCTTCTGCAAGAGATTGTACTCTGGGGAGGTTCAATGTAATGCAGAACAAATGTTTGCGTATGTGCCTTGGGGCCCTGTCTGTCATGTACTAGAATTACACGGTTAGAAGTTGAAGCAAATGTACCTTGTCTCCGGCTGCGTCGAGATGTGTTATCTGTGAAGAGTGGTATTCTGATGGTCAGGAGTAACAACACTGCCTGTCACCTCATTCAACAATTCGAACAGTTTGTCAACAGAGGCGACATGCCTATGGCCCTCAGAATACACTTCCGCAGTGAGAACTCTGGTATTAAAGTGAATGAAGTGTATAAGCTGGTCAAGAACGTTCTGGCTCCGTGGGAGCAAACGAAAGTAAAAGTGAAAAAACAGACTGGCTCCTGGGGAAGAAAGTGAACGCGCCGGAGAGTGAGGTACACCAGCGTTTCCGGAATATCATAACAGAGCATCTGTCTTATGTCACCTCTACACTGATGGTGGTTTTAAGACGGATGGAAGTGTGGATGGAAGTGTGTGGTCTGTTGAATGTGACCTCAGGTACCGTTTGCCAAACTATACACCTGTTTTCTTATGCAAAGTTATTTGCTGTTGATAAAGCTACAAATTACATAATCAAATACAATCACGTTAAAGCGGTTATTTTTTCAGATTCGTTATCGGCTCTTAAAGCTATAAACTCTGGTTTCACAGAGTCTGATGAAACTCAGGACAATATCATTAATAAACTGAATTCATGTGTAAGAGATATCATCTTGATTTAGGGACCTGGTGGGTCATTGCAACATTTATGGCAATGAACAGGCAGACATATTGGCTAAATCGGCCTCAGAACTCGGGAAAGTCATCTCCATCCCCCGAGAGCTAGGGTCTTGCCTTCCTTGGGAAAAAAATCCACATTTCTTCTGTGGCAGAGTCAGTGGACAAGCCTGACCATAACAATACGATCAAACAAGAAATATCGGAGTGGCCGACTTCTTTCAGACAAAAACAGAAAAGAGACAGTCGTGCTTGCCCGCTTACGTCTAAATTTTGCCTATGCATCTCACCTACATCTCCATCTAGAAAACACATTCCCTCCTAGATGTTCCACATGCAACACAATCTTATTTATAAAGCATATTGAAATTCAATGCAATGAATACACAGAACAAAGGAAAAATTAAAAGGATACTTCGTCGTACATCACACTGCAGTTCCTGAGTGTGTGTGTGTGTGTGTGTGTGTGTGTGTGTGTGTTTGCGTTTGTGTGTGTGTGTGTGTGAGGGGGGGGGGCTATTTCACTGATGCATGTACTGCTGTGGTGTTAGGTTGATGAATCACCGATATGTCTAATATATCCTATGTGAATGTGATGGTGAAGGTTTGTTTCTTATCTATCCTATCGCTTTCGCACTTCAACATTCCAGCTACAAATGTGGATGCTGTCCCAACTGGGCAGAGTTTATATGTCACGTTGGTACATTATCCAAAAATACATATCCCTCTTCCCTTGACATATTTATTATCTAAAATAGAAATGTATGTGTATTTTAGTATTCACATCAAGATAGGATGTTTGGGATGATTGGATAAAGAAACTGTGAATTACTAGCCAATATCAAAAAGGGATACAGGATTAACGACCTCCCTCATAGGTCCCTGGTTATAAAACCCAACAAACAACAACGACAACAACAACATCAGTTGAGCCATTGAACAGCGCACTCAACAAACGCACAGAGGCACGTCGACGAATGGAGAGCGAAAGGTGAGCTATAACTCTCACAACTACCGTGAAATATCGTATATGTTCGCTAACATTTTGATATAGAATTGACACAAACACACACACACACACTCATATATATATATATATATATATATATATATATATATATATATATATATATATATATATATATATATATATATATATATATATATATATATATATATATATATATATATATATATATATATTTTTTTTTTTTTTTTTTTTTTTTTTTTGCTTTGTCGCTGTCTCCCGCGTTAGCGAGGTAGCGCAAGGAAACAGACGAAAGAAATGGCCCAACCCACCCCCATACACATGTATATACATACGTCCACACACGCAAATATACATACATATACATATACATATATATATATATATATATATATATATATATATATATATATATATATATATATATATATATATATATATATATATATATATATATATATATATATATATGAATATATATATATTCATATGTAAATATATATATATATATATATATATATATATATATATATATATATATATATATATATATATATATATATATACATATATATATATATATGTATATATATATATATATATATATATATATATATATATATATATATATATATATTTATATTTATATATATATATATATATATATATATATATATATATATATATATATATATATATATATATATATATATATATATATATATATATATATATATATATACGTTTTTTTTTTTTTTTTTTTTTTTTTGCTTTGTCGTTGTGTCCCGCGTTTGCGAGGTAGCGCAAGGAAACAGACGAAAGAAATGGCCCAACCCACCCCCATACACATGTATATACATAAGTCCACACACGCAAAATACACATACCTACACAGCTTTCCATGGTTTACCCCAGACGCTTCACATGCCCCGATTCAATCCACTGACAGCACGTCAACCCCGGTATACCACATCGCTCCAATTCACTCTATTCCTTGCCCTCCTTTCACCCTCCTGCATGTTCAGGCCCCGATCACACAAAATCTTTTTCACTCCATCTTTCCACCTCCAATTTGGTCTCCCTCTTCTCCTCGTTCCCTCCACCTCCGACACATATATCCTCTTGGTCAATCTTTCCTCACTCATTCTCTCCATGTGCCCAAACCATTTCAAAACACCCTCTTCTGCTCTCTCAACCACGCTCTTTTTATTTCCACACATCTCTCTTACCCTTACGTTACTTACTTATATTTTCCTCTCTCTGTCTCATGCGTTAGCGAGGTAGCGCAAGGAAACAGACGAAAGAATGGCCCAACTCACACACATACACATGTATATACATACACATCCACACATGCAATATATACATACCTATACATCTCAACATATACATATATATACACATACAGACATATAAATACATAACATGCACATAATTCATACAGTCTGCCTATATTCATTCCCATCGCCACCCCGCCACACATGAAAATAACAACCCCTATCCGCCCAAACGTGCGCGAGGTAGCGCTAGGAAAAGACAACAAAGGCCATTTTCGTTCACACTCAGTCTCTAGCTGTCATGTAATAATGCACCGAAACCACCGCTCCCTTTCCACATCCAGGCAACACACAACTTTCCATGGTTTACCCCAAACGCTTCACATGCCCTGGTTCAATCCATTGACAGCACGTCGACCCCGGTATACCACATCGTTCCAAATTCACTCTATTCCTTCCACGCCTTTCACCCTCCTGCATGTTCAGGCCCCGATCACTCAAAATCTTTTTCACTCCATCTTTCCACCTCCAATTTGGTCTCCCACTTCTCCTCGTTCCCTCCACCTCTGACACATATATCCTCTTGATCAATCTTTCCTCACTCATTCACTCCATGTGACCAAACCATTTCAAAACATCCTCTTCTGCTCTCTCAACCACACTCTTTTTATTTCTACACATCTCTCTTACCCTTACATTACTTACTCGATCAAACCACCTCACACCACATATTGTCCTCAAACATCTCATTTCCAGCACATCCACCCTCCTGCGCACAACTCTATCCATAGCCTACGCCTCGCAACCATACAACATTGTTGGAACCACTATTCCTTCAAACATAACCATTTTTGCTTTCCGAGATAATGTTCTCGACTTCCAAACATACTTCAAGCCTCCCAGAATTTTTCGCCCCCTCCCCCACCCTATGATTCACCACAGTCTGATGCTCTGTACATGTCATCACCCTCTCAATCAATACCCTCCCATATAATTTACCAGAAATACTCAACAAACTTATACCTCTGTAATTTGAGCACTCACTCTTATCCCCTTTGCCTTTGTACAATGGCACTATGCAAGCATTCCGCCAATCCTCAGGCACCTCACCATGAATCATACATACATTAAATAACCTTACCAACCAGTCAACAATACAGTCACCAGCTTTTTTGATAAATTCCACTGCAATGCCATCCAAACCTATTCCCTTGCCGGCTTTCATCTTCCGTAAAGCTTTTACTACCTCCTCTATATTTACCAAATCATGCAATACGTGGGAAGTATATTTACATATATATATATATGTATATATATATATATATATATATATATATATATATATATATATATATATATATATATATATATATATATATATATATATATGTATATATATATATTGTCCAAAACATGTTTTGGACAATCATATGTTTACCAAATGGCGTCCTAGCTTCGTATCTTCCATGTATAACAACTGACTGTTATATTCCTCTCTAGTGTCTCCCCTGATGATGTGATTATTACACGAAAGTGCACTTGGGAACTTTTCGTGTTTCATTTTGCCCGTGGACTCATAGGAATATCTGGATCACGTGTTTGCTTTGAAGAATGTATGTGAGAAATACTTAGAAAAGCAAATGGATTTTTATGTTTCATTTATGGATCTGGAGAAGGCATATGATAGAGTTGATAGAGATGCTCTGTGGAAGGTATTAAGAATATATGGTGTGGGAGGCAAGTTGTTAGAAGCAGTGAAAAGTTTTTATCGAGGATGTAAGGCATGTGTACGTGTAGGAAGAGAGGAAAGTGATTGGTTCTCAGTGAATGTAGGTTTGCGGCAGGGGTGTGTGATGTCTCCATGGTTGTTTAATTTGGTTATGGATGGGGTTGTTAGGGAGGTAAATGCAAGAGTCTTGGAAAGAGGGGCAAGTATGAGGGCTGTTGGGGATGAGAGAGCTTGGGAAGTGAGTCAGTTGTTGTTCGCTGATGATACAGCGCTGGTGGCGGATTCATGTGAGAAACTGCAGAAGCTGGTGACTGAGTTTGGTAAAGTGTGTGGAAGAAGAAAGTTAAGAGTAAATGTGAATAAGAGCAAGGTTATTAGGTACAGTAGGGTTGAGGGTCAAGTCAATTGGGAGGTGAGTTTGAATGGAGAAAAACTGGAGGAAGTGAAGTGTTTTAGATATCTGGGAGTGGATCTGTCAGCGGATGGAACCATGGAAGCGGAAGTGGATCATAGGGTGGGGGAGGGGGCGAAAATTTTGGGAGCCTTGAAAAATTTGTGGAAGTCGAGAACATTATCCCGGAAAGCAAAAATGGGTATGTTTGAAGGAATAGTGGTTCCAACAATGTTCTATGGTTGCGAGGCGTGGGCTATGGATAGAGTTGTGCGCAGGAGGATGGATGTGCTGGAAATGAGATGTTTGAGGACAATGTGTGGTGTGAGGTGGTTTGATCGTGTAAGTAACGTAAGGGTAAGAGAGATGTGTGGAAATAAAAAGAGCGTGGTTGAGAGAGCAGAAGAGGGTGTTTTGAAATGGTTTGGGCACATGGAGAGAATGAGTGAGGAAAGATTGACCAAGAGGATATATGTGTCGGAGGTGGAGGGAACGAGGAGAAGAGGGAGACCAAATTGGAGGTGGAAAGATGGAGTGAAAAGGATTTTGTGTGATCGGGGCCTGAACATGCAGGAGGGTGAAAGGAGGGCAAGGAATAGAGTGAATTGGAGCGATGTGGTATACAGGGGTTGACGTGCTGTCAGTGGATTGAATCAGGGCATGTGAAGCGTCCGGGGTAAACCATGGAAAGCTGTGTAGGTATGTATATTTGCGTGTGTGGACGTGGGTATGTACATGTGTATGGGGAGGGTTGGGCCATTTCTTTCGTCTGTTTCCTTGCGCTACCTCGCAAACGCGGGAGACAGCGACAAAGTATAAAAAAAAAAAAAAAAAAAAAAAAAATATATATATATATATATATATATATATATATATATATATATATATATATATATATATATATATATATATATGAAAGCCGGCAAGGCAGCAGGTTTGGATGGTATTGCAGTGGAATTTATTACAAAGGGGGTGACTGTATTATTGACTGGTTGGTAAGTTTATTTAATGTATGCATGACTCACGGTGAGGTGCCTGAGGATTGGCGGAATGCGTGCATAGTGCCATTGTACAAAGGCAAAGGGGATAAGAGTATGTGCTCAAATTACAGAGGTATAAGTTTGTTGAGTATTCCTGGTAAATTATATGGGAGGGTATTGATTGAGAGGGTGAAGGCATGTACAGAGCGTCAGATTGGGGAAGCGCAGTTTGGTTTCAGAAGTGGTAGAGGATGTGTGGATCAGGTGTTTGCTTTGAAGAATGTATGTGAGAAATACTTAGAAAAACAAATGGATTAGTATGTGGCATTTATGGATCTGGAGAAGGCATATGATAGAGTTGATAGAGATGCTCTGTGGAAGGTATTAAGAATATATGGTGTGGGAGGCAAGTTGTTAAAAGCAGTGAAAAGTTTTTATCGAGGATATAGGGCATGTGTACGTGTAGGAAGAGAGGAAAGTGACTGGTTCTCAGTGAATGTAGGTTTGCGGCAGGGGTGTGTGATGTCTCCATGGTTGTTTAATTTGTTTATGGATGGGGTTGTTAGGGAGGTGAATGCAAGAGTTTTGGAAAGAGGGGCAAGTATGAAGTCTGTTGGGGATGAGAGAGCTTGTGAAGTGAGTCAGTTGTTGTTCGCTGATGATACAGCACTGGAGGCTGATTCATATGAGAAACTGCAGAAGCTGGTGACTGAGTTTGGTAAAGTGTGTGAAAGAAGAAAGTTAAGAGTAAATGTGAATAAGAGCAAGGTAATTAGGTACAGTAGGGTTGAGGGTCAAGTCAATTGGGAGGTAAGTTTGAATGGAGAAAAACTGGAGGAAGTAAAGTGCTTTAGATATCTGGGAGTGGATCTGGCAGCGGATGGAACCATGGAAGCGGAAGTGAATCATAGGGTGGGGGAGGGGGCGAAAATCCTGGGAGCCTTGAAGAATGTGTGGAAGACGAGAACATTATCTCGGAAAGCAAAAATGGCTATGTTTGAAGGAATAGTGGTTCCAACAATGTTGTATGATTGCGAGGCGTGGGCTATGGATAAAGTTGTGCGCAGGAGGATGGATGTGCTAGAAATGAGATGTTTGAGGACAATATATGGTGTGAGGTGGTTTGATCGATTAAGTAACGTAAGGGTAAGAGAGATGTGTGGAAATCAAAAGAGCGTGGTTGAGAGAGCAGAAAAGGGTGTTTTGAAATGGTTTGGGCTCATGAAGAGAATGAGTGAAGAAAGATTGACCAAGAGGATATATGTGTTGGAGGTGGAGGGAACGAGGAGAAGTGGGAGACCAAATTGGAGGTGGAAATATGGAGTGAAAAAGATTTTGTGTGATCGGGGCCTGAACATGCAGGAGGGTGAAAGGAGGGGAAGGAATAGAGTGAATTGGATCGATGTGGTATACCGGGTTTGACGTGCTGTCAGTGGATTGAATCAGGGCATGTGAAGTGTCTGGGGTAAACCATGGAAAGCTGTGTAGGTATGTATATTTGCGTGTGTGGACGTATGTATATACATGTGTATGGGGGTGGGTTGGGCCATTTCTTTCGTCTGTATCCTTTCGCTACCTCGCAAGCGCGGAGAGACAGCGACAAAAAAAAAAAAAGAAAAAAAAAAATATATATATATATATATATATATATATATATATATATATATATATATATATATATATATATATATATATATATATATATATATATATATATATATATATATATATATATATTTATATTTATTTATTATTTATTTTGCTTTGTTGCTGTGTCCCGCGTTTGCAAGGTAACGCAAGGAAACAGACGAAAGAAATGGCCCAACCCACCCCCATACACAATGTATATATATATACACGTCCACGCACGCAAATATACATACCTATACATCTCAATGTACACATATATATACACACACAGACACATACATATACACCCATGCACACAATTCACACTGTCTTCCCTTATTCATTCCCAACGCCACCTCGCCACAAATTGAATACCATTCCACTCCCCCCTCATATGTGCGAGGCAGCACTAGGAAAAGACACCAAAGGCCCCATTCGTTCACACTCAATCTCTAGCTGTCATAAAATAATGCCCGAAACCACAGCTCCCTTTCCACATCCAGGCCCCACACAACTTTCCATGGTTTACCCCAGACGCTTCACATGCCCTGATTTAATCCACTGACAGCACGTTAACCCCGGTATACCACATCGATCCAATTCACTCTATTCCTTGCCCTCCTTTCACCCTCTTGCATGTTCAGGCCCCGATCACACAAAATCTTTTTCACTCCATCTTTCCACCTTCAATTTGGTCTCCCACTTCTCCTCGTTCCCTCCACCTCCGACACCTTTAAAATCCTTTTGATCTTTTTTCCCTCACTCATTCATCCATGTGCCCAAAAACCATTTCAAAACATCCTCTTCTCTCTCTAAACCCAAACCCCTTTTTATTCTACCCATCTCTTTTAAACCCTTCCCTTTACTTATTTCGATCAAACCCCCTTTCAAAAACCACAATTGTCCCCCAAACACCCTCTTTTTCCACACATCCACCCTCCTGCGCACAACCTATCCTTTCCCTCCCGCCCCCGCAACCATACAACTTGTTAAAACCAAACCTTCCTTAAAAACCTAACCATTTTGGGCTACCAGAAAAAGGTTCTGGGATTTCCCCAAACAACTTAAAAGCCCCCCAAATAATTTTGCCCCCCTCCCCCACCCTATGTTTCCCACAGTCTGATGTTTCCGGGAAAAATGTAAACACCCTCTCAATCAAACCCTCCCTTTAAAAAATTTTCCCAAAAAAACCAACAAATTTAAACCCTGTTTTTTTGAGCACCCCACTCTTATCCCCTTTTTTGCCTTTGTACAATGGCACTATCCCAAAGCATTCCCCCCAATCCTCGGGAACCTCACCATGAATCATACAAATTTAAAAAAACCCTTCCCAAACCTTTCAAAATACAGTCCCCCCCCTTTTTTTGAAAAATTCCACTGCAATGCCACCCCAAAACCTTTTCCCTTCCCCGGCTTTCATTTTTCCGAAAAGTTTTTAACAAACCTCCTCTTTTTTTTTCCCCAAACAAAAATACAGGGGAAGTATATTTTACATAAATAATAAAATAAATTTTATATAAATATATATATATATAAATTTTAGATATATATATATAAATAATATAATTAATAATAATATAAATAATATATGTATATATAAATTTTTGTCCAAAACATTTTTTTGGACAATCATATGTTTCCCAAAGGGGGCGTCCTAGCTTCGTATTTTCCATGTAAAACAACTGACTGTTAAAATTCCTCTCAAATTTGTCTCCCCGATAAATTTTGATTTTTAAAAACAAAGTGCACTTGGGAATTTTTCGTTTTTTAAATTTTGCCCGTGGACTCTTTGAATATCTGGATCACGTTTTTTGTTTTTAAAGAATGTATGGAGAAATCCCTTAAAAAAAGAAAAAAGGGATTTTTATGTTTCTTTTAAGGATCTGAAAAAGGGCATATGATAGGTTATAAGATCCTTTTGTGGAAGGTATTAAAATATATGGGGGGGGAAAGGCAAGGTTAAAGCAGTGAAAAATTTTTTAAATCGAGGATGAAAGGGCCCATGTGAACGGGGTGGGAAAAGAGGAAAGGGGTTTTTGGTTTTCTCCAGTGAATTGGGTTTTTCCCGGCAGGGGTGTTTTATGTCCCCATGGTTGTTTAAATTTTGGGTTTAGGGAGGGGGTTTTGTTGGGGAGGTAAATGCAAGAGTCTTGGAAAAGAAGGGGCAAGTATGAGGGGGTGTGGGGAGAAGAGTTGGGAAGTGAGTCAGTTTTTTGTTTTCCCCTGAAGATACAGCCTGGTGGCCCGGGTTCCAAAAAGAAAACCAAAGCTGGTTTACCCGAGTTTGGGAAAGTGTGTGGAAGAAGAAAGTTTAAGAGTAAAATTTAATAAGACAAGGTTTTTTAGAAAATAAAGGGTTTTGGGGGCCCAAATTTAATTGGGAGGTGGGTTTGAAAAGGAGAAAAACGGGGGAAAATTTAAAATGTTTTTGATATCTGGGGGTGGATCTTCACGGGTGGGAAACCCTGGGAAACGGAAGTGGAACATGGTGGGGGGGGGCGAAAAAAATTTTTGGGGCCTTGAAAAATTTTTGGGAAATCGAGAACAATTTTCCCGGAAAAAAAACAAAAATGGGTAAAGTTTGAAGGAATAGTGGTTCCAACCAAAGTTTTTATGGTTGCGAGGCGTGGGCTAGGAAAAGTTTTTGCGCAGGAGGATGGATTGCCTGGAAATGGGGATGTTTTAGGACAATGTGTGGTTGGGTGGGTTTTTGATCGTGAAAGTAAAGTAAGGAAGAAGAAGTGGGGGAAAATTTAAAAAGAGCGTGGGTTAGAGAGCAGAAGAGGGTTTTTTTTTAAATGGTTTTGGGGACATGGAGAGAATGAATTTAGGGAAAAATTGGGCCAAGAGGGAAAAATGTGTCGGAGGTGGAGGGGAAAGAGGGGAAGAGGGGGAAAACCCAAATTTGGGGGTGGAAAGAAAGGAGTAAAAAGGGTTTTGTGTGATCGGGGGCCCGAACATGCAGGGGGGGTGAAAAGGGGGGCAAAAGGAAAAAGAGTTAATTGGAGCGAAAGTGGAAAACAGGGGGTTGGGCGTGCTGCCGTTTTGGGTTTTAATCAGGGGGAAATGAAGCGCCCCGGGGAAAAAACCCCCGGGAAAACGTGTAGGTTTTATAATTTTTCGTGTGTGGACGTGGGAGAAAAATGTGTATGGGGGGGGTTGGGGGCCCTTTCTTTTTGCCCGTTTTTCCCTTGGGGCTAAAAAACCTCGCCCAAAAGCGGGGAAGGAAAAGCAAAAAAAAAAAAAAAAAAAAAAAAAAAAAAAAATATATTTTAAAATATATATATATAATTTTAATAAAAAAATATAATAATATAATAATATATAATATTGAAAGCCGGCAAGGCAAACAGGTTTGGGTGGTATTTCAGTGGGAAATTTAAATTTCAAAGGGGTGGGCTGTATTATTGACTGGGTTGGGAAGTATTATTTTTAAAAATGCATGACCACGGTGAGGTCCTGAGGGTTGGGGGAATGCGTGCATAGGCCATGTAACAAAAGGCCCAAAGGGGGTAAGAGAATGTGCCAAATTACAGAGAAAAAGTTTTTTGAGTAACCCCGGGGAAATTATATGGGAGGGTATTGATTTTAAAAAGGGTGAAGGCATGTACAGAAACGTCGATTTGGGGGAACGCAGTTGGTTTCAGAATGGGAAGGGGTGTGTGGAAACAGGTTTTTTTGCTTTTTAAAAAGTAGTGAGAAATACTTAGAAAAACAAAAGGGGTTAGTATGTGGCCTTTATATCTAGAAGGCCCAAAAGAATTTAAATTTATAGAGATGCTCTGTGGGAAGGGAATAAGAAATATGGTGTGGGGGGGGAATTGTTAAAAAAAGTTTAAAAGTTTTTAAACGAGGATTTTAGGCATTTACCCTGTAAAGAGAGGAAAGTTACTGGTTCTCAAATAATGTAGTTTGCGGCAGGGGGTGTGATTTCCCCCCATGGTTTTTTAATTTTTTTTTATGGATGGGGTTTTTTAAAGGGGGGGAAGGGAAATTTTGGAAAGAGGGGCAATATGAAGGGCCCTGGGGGAGGGAGGGGAGCTTTTTAAAGGGTTGAGTCAGTTTTTTGTTCGCTAGGATACACCCACTGGGCTGTTAAATATGAGAAACTCCCAAAAAGCGGGACTGGGTTTGGTAAATTGGTAAAATAAAAAGTTAAGAGTAAATGTGTGTAAGAGAAAGGGGAAAATTGGGTAAAAGTGGGGGTTGAGGTCAAGTAAATTGGGGAGGTAAGTTTTGAATGGAGAAAAACTGGAGGAAGTAAGTGCTTTAGATATCTGGGGGGATCTGGCAGGGTTTAAAACCCAGGGAAGGGGAAGTGAACCCTTTAGGGGGGGGGGGGGGGGGCAAAAACCCCTGGGAGCCTTGAAAAAAATGGGGTGGAAGACAGAACAAAATTTTCCCGGGGAAAGCAAAAATGGCTATGTTTAAAGGGAAAATAGGGGTTTCCCCAAACAATGTTTTGGGATTGCGAGGCGGGGGCAATGGATAAAGTTGTGCGCAGGAGGAGGAGGGCTAAAAAAAGGAATGTTTGGGGCCCAATATATGTGTGAGGGGGTTTTATAGTTTAAAATTAACGTAAGGGAAAGAGGGGATGGTGGAAACCCAAAAAGCGGGGTTTTGGAGAGCAAAAAGGGTTTTTAAAAGGGTTTGGGCCCCATAAGAAAAATGAGTGAAAAAAAGATTGACCAAGAGGGATATAGGTTGGAGGGGGGGAACGAGGAAAGGGGGGAAAACCAAAATTTGGAGGTGGAAATATGGAGGGAAAAAGGGGTTTTTGTGTAAATCGGGCCCTGAAAAATGCAGGAGGGTGAAAAGGAAGGGGGAAAGGGAAAAGAGTGAATTGGTCGATGTGGTATACCGGGGTTTTACGTGCTGTCAATGGAAGAAAACAGGGCATTGAAAAGGGCTGGGGTAAAAACCCTGGAAAGCGGTAGGGGATTAAATTTTTCGTGTGTGGACGATTTAAAACAAAGTTAGGGGGGGGTTGGGGCCCCTTTCCTTTTGTCCGTATCCTTTCGCTACCTCGCAAGCGCGGAGAGAACGCGAAAAAAAAAAAAAAAAAAAAAAAAAAAAATATATAAAAATTAAAATTTTTATATATATATATAAAATAAAAATAATAAAAATAATTATATTAAAATAATATATATAAATATATATAACAAAAAATATATATATATATATATATTTATATTTTTTTATTTTTTTATTTTGCTTTTTTTCTGTTCCCCCCGTTTGCCAAAAAACGCAAGGAAACCCAAAAGAAAAAGGCCCAACCCACCCCCCAACACAATGTATATATTTTTAAAACCCCCGCACGCAAATATACATACCTATACCTCCAATGTAAAACATAATTTTAACACACACAACACAAAAACTATACACCCATGCACACAATTCACACTGGCCCTTCCCTTTTTCCCTTTTTAAAGCCACCCGGGCCCCCAAAATTTAATTTTCCATTCCACCCCCCCTCATATGTTTCGAGGCAGCACCCAGGGAAAAAAACAAAAAACCCAAAGGGGCCCCCTTCGTTCACAAATCAAAAAACCTAGCTGCAAAAAAAAGCCCGAAAACCCCCAGGGTCCCTTTTCCCCAAACCCGGGCCCCACACAACTTTCCCCCTGGTTTTCCCCAAAAGCTTCACATGCCCGATTTAACCACTGACAAACACGTTAAAACCCCCCGGGAAAACCCCATCGAAACCAATTTATCCCCATTCCTTTTCCCTCCTTTCCAAACCCTCTTTCAGTTCGGGCCCCCATCAACAAAACTTTTTTTAAATCCATCTTTTCCCCCTTCATTTGGTTTCCCACCTTCCCTTCCTCGTTCCCCCCACCTCCGACACATATATCCCTTGGTCAACTTTCCCAAATTTATTCCCCCCATGTGCCCAAACCGTTTTTAAAAACCCTCTTCTGCCCCTCTCCCCCCACGCCTTTTTAAATTTTCCCCACTCTCTCTTTCCCTTTCTTTTACTTACCACAAACCACCTCACACCCCCACATTGTCCCCCAAACATTCTTTTTCCCGCACATCCATTCCCCCGCGCACAACTCTATCCATAGCCCACGCCTCGCAACCATACAACATTGTTGGAACCACTATTCCTTCAAACATACCCAGTTTTGCTTTCCGAGATAATGTTCTCGACTTCCACACATTCTTCAAGGCTCCCAGAATTTTCGCCTCCTCCCCCACCCTATGATCCATTTCCGCTTCCATGGTTCCATCCGCTGCCAGATCCACTCCCAGATATCTAAAACACTTTACTTCCTCCAGTTTTTCTCCATTCAAACTTACCTCCCAATTGACTTGGTCCTCAACCCTACTGTACCTAATTACCTGGCTCTTATTCACATTTACTCTTAACTTTCTTCTTTCACACACTTTACCAAATTCAGTCACCAGCTTCTGCTTCCCCTATATAGGGGAAAAAGAATACTTCCCTTCTATTCCCTTCGTGTCGTAAAAGGCGACCAAAAGGGAGGGGACCGGAGGGGATGGAAATCCTACCCTATCTCTTTTTTTTTTCTTTTTTGATTTTCCAAAAGGAAAGGGGAAGGGGGCCAGCTGAGGATATTCCCTTAACGGCCCAGTCCTCTGTTCTTAACGCTATACCGCTAACGCGAGAAATGGCGAATGCAATGAAAGGAAGAAAGATATATATATATATAAATATTCCTTTGTCGCTGTCTCCCGCGTTAGCGAGGTAGCGCAAGGAAACAGACGGAAGAATGGCCCAACCCACCAATATACAACATGTATATACGTAGACGTCCACACACGCACATATACATACCTATACATATGAATATATACATATATACATACACACAGAAAAATATACATATATACACATGTACATAATTCACACTTTCTTCCTTTATTCATTCCCATCGCCACCCCGCCACACATGAAATAACAACCCCTTCCCCCTTCATGTGCCCGAGGTAGCGCTAGGAAAAGACAACAAAGGCTACATTCGTTCACACTCAGTCTCTAGCTGTAATGTAATAATGCACCGAAACCACAGCTCCCTTTCCAGATCCAGGCCCCAAAGAACTTTCCATGGTTTACCCCAGACGCTTCACATGCCCTGGTTCAATCCATTGACAGCACTTTGACCCCGGTATACCACATTGTTCCAATTCACTCTATTCCTTGCACGCCTTTCAACCTCCTGCATGTTCAGGCCCCGATCACTCAAAATCTTTCTCATTCCATCTTTCCACTTCCCGTTTGGTCTCCCACTTCTCGTTCCCTCCACCTCTGTCACATAGACCCTCTTGGTCAATCTTTCCTCACTCATTCTCTCCTTGTGACCAAACGATTTCAAAACACTCTCTTCTGCTCTCTTAACCACACTCTTTTTACTACCACACATCTCTCTTACCCTTTCATTACTTACTCGATCAAACCACCTCACACAACATATTGTCCTCAAACATTTCATTTCTAGCACATCCACCCTCCTCCGGACAACTCTATCCACAGCCCACGCCCCGCAACGATATAACATTGTTGGAACCACTAATCCTTCAAACGTGCCCATTTTTGCTTTCCTAGATAATGTTCCTGACTTCCACACATTTTTCAACGCTCGTAGAACTTTCGCCCCCTCCCCCATCCTATGATTCACTTCCGCGTCCATGGTTCCATCCGCTGCCAAATCCACTTCTAGATATCTAAAACACTTCACTTCCTCCCGTTTTTCTTCATTCAAACTTACCTCCCAGTTGAGTTGTCCCACAACCCGACTGTACCTAATAACCTTGATCTTATTCATATTTGCTCTCAGCTTGCTGCTCTCACACACTTTACCAAACTCAGTCACCAGCTTCTGTAGTTTCTCACATGAATCAGCCACCAGCGCTGTATCATCAGCGAACAACAACTGTCTCACTTCCTCAGCTCTTCATCCACAACAGACTGCATACTTGCCCCTCTTTCAAAAACTCTTGCATTCACCTCCCTAACAACCCCATGCATAAACAAATGAAACAACCATGGAGACATGACACACCCCTGTCGCAAACCTATATTCACTGAGAACCAATCATTTTCCCCTCTTCCTACACGTACACATGCCTTACATCCTAGATAAAAACTTCTCACTGATTCTAACAACATGTCTTCAACACCATATATTCTTAACACCTTCCACAGAGCATCTCTATCAACTCTATCATATTCCTTCTTTAGATCCATAAATGCTACATACAAATCCATTTGCATTTCTAAGTATTTCTCACATGTGTTTTTCAAAGCAAGCACCTGATCCACACATCTACTACCACTTCTGAAACCACACTTCTCTTCCACAGTCTGATGCCCTGTACATGCCTTCACCCGTCTAAATCAATACCCTCCCATATAATTTCCCTGGAATACTCAACAAACTTATACCCCTGTAATTTAAGCACTCAATTTTATCCCCTTCTCTTTTGTACAATGGCACTATGCAAGTATTTCGCCAATCCTCAGGCACCTCACCATGAGTCATACTTACATTATATAACCTTACCAACCAGTCAACAATACAGTCACCCCCGTTTTTAATAAATTCCACTGCAATACGATCCAAACCTGCTGCCTTGCCGGCTTTCATCTTCTGCAAAGCTTTCACTACCTCTTATCCCTTTACCAAATCATTTTCCCTAACCCTCTCACTTTGCACACCACCTCGACTAAAACACCCTATATCTGCCACTCTATCATCAAACACATTTAACAAACCTTCAAAATACTCACTCCATCTCCTCACATCGCCACTACTTCTTCTCACCTCCCCATTTGCCCCCTTCACTGAAGTTCCCATCTGTTCCTTTGTCTTACGCACTTCATTTACCTCCTTCCAAAACGTCTTTTGATTATCCCTAAGATTTAATGATACTCTCTCACTCCAACTCTCATTTGCCCTCTTTTTCACCTCTTTCACCTTTCTCTTGACCTCCTGTCTCTTTCTTTTATACATCTCCCACTCATTTGCATTATTTCCCTACAAAAATCGTCCAAATGCCTCTCTCTTTTCTTTCACTAATACCCTTACTTCTTCATCCCACCACTCACTACCCTTTCTAATCTGCCCACCTCCCACGATTCTCATGCCACAAGCATCTTTTGCGCAAGCATTCACTGCTTCCCTAAATACATTCCATTCCTCCCCCACACCTCCTACGTCCTTTGTTCTCACCTTTTTCCATTCTGTACTCAGTCTCTCCTGGTACTTCCTCACACAAGTCTCCTTCCCAAGCTCACTTACTCTCACCACTCTCTTCACCCCAAACATTCTCTCTTCTTTTCTGAAAACCCCCACAAATCTTCACCTTCGCCTCCACAAGATAATGATCAGTCATCCCCAGTTGCACCTCTCAGCACATTGACATCCAAAAGTCTCTCTTTCCCGCGCCTATCAATGAACACATAACCCAATAACGCTCTCTGGCCATCTCTCCTACTTACATACGTATACTTATGTATATCGCTCTTTTTAAACCAGGTATTCCCAATCACCAGTCCTTTTTTAGCACAAATCTACAAGCTCTTCACCATTTCCATTCACAACACTGAACACTCCATGTACACCAATTATTCCCTCAACTGCCACATCACTCACCTTGCATTTAAATCACTCATCACTATAACCCGGTCTCGTGCATCATAACTTCTAACACACTCACTCAGCTGCTCCCAAAACACCTGCCTCTCATGATCTTTCTTCTCATGCCCAGGTGCATATTTACCAAATAATCACCCATCTCTCTCCATCCACTTTCTAAATGTGTGTGGATGTAACCATGATGAGAAGAAAGGAGAGATAGGTAATATGTTTAAGGAAAGGAACCTGGATGCTTTGGTTCTAAGTGAAACGAAGCTCAAGAATAGAGGAGAAGAGTTGTTTTGGAATGGTTTGGGAGTAAAGTCAGGGGTTGGTGAGAGGATAAGAGGAAGTGAAGGCGTAGCACTACTCCTGAAACAGAAGTGGTGGGAGTATGTGATAGAGTGTAGGAAAGTAAACTTTAGATTGAAATGGGATGAAGAGACATGGGTGATTATTGGTGCTTGTGCGCCTGGGCATCGGAAGAAAGATCATGAGAGGCAAGTGTTTTGGAGCAGCTGAGTGAGTGTGTTGGTAGTTTTGATGCTCGAGACCGGGTTGTAGTGATGGGTGATTTTAACGCAAAGGTGAGTAATGTGGCAGTTGAGGGAATGATTGGTGTACATGGAGTGTTCAGTGTTGTAGGTGGAAGTGGTGAAGAGCTTGTAGATTTGTATGCTGATTTGTGATTGGGAGTACCTGGTTTGGGAAGAGGTGTTTTGGAGGGAGGTAAATAAAGTACGTAAGACAAGAAGACAAATGGGATCATCGGTGGAGGGGGCTAATGAGGAGGTGATAACAAGTAGTAGTCATGTGAGAAGGAGATGCAGTGAGTGTTTTGAAGGTTTGTTGAATGTTTTAGATGATAGAGAGGCAAATATGGGGTGTTTTGGTCGTGGTGGCATACGAGGTAAGAGGGTTGGGGAGAATGATTTGGTAAACAGAGAAGGGGGTAGTGGAAGCTTTGCGGAATATGGAAGCTGGCAAGGCAGCGGGTTTAGATGGTATTGCAGTGGAGTTTATTAAAGAAGCGGGTGACTCTGTTGTTGACTCATCTTTAAGGATATTTGATGTATGTATGATTGATGGTGAGGTGCCTGAGGATTGGCGGAATGCATAAATAGCGCCATTGTACAAAGGCAAAGGGGATAAAAGTGAGTGCTCAAATCACAGAGGTATAAGTTTGTTGAGTATACCTGGGAAATTATATGGCAGGGTATTGATTTAGACGGGTAAGGCATGTAGAAAGTACCAGATTGGAGAAAAGCAGTGAGAATGTGGGGATCAGGTGTTTGCTTTGTAGAATGCATTTGAGAGATGCTTAGAAAGCAAATGGATTTGTGTGTAGCATTCATGGATCTGGAGCAGGCATATGATAGACTCGATAGGGATGCTCTGTGGAAGGTATTAAGAATATATGGTGTGGGAGGCAAGTTGTTAGAAGCAGTGAAAAATATTCATCGAGGATGTAAGGCATGTGTACGAGTAGGAAGAGAGGAAAGTGATTGGTTCTCCGTGAATGTCGGTTTCCAGCAGGGGTGCCTGATGTCTCTATGTTTGTTTAATTTGTTTATTGATGGGATTGTTATGGAGGTGAATGCAAGAGTTTTGGAAAGAGGGGCAAGTATGCAGTGTGTTGTAGATGAGAGAGCTTGGGAAGTGTCAGCTGTAGTTTGCTGATGATACAGCGATGATGGCTAACTCGGCTGAAAAAATGCAGAAGCTGGTGACTGAATTTGGTAAAGTTTGTGGAAGAAGAAAGCTGAGAGTAAATGTGAATAAGAGCAAGGTTATTAGGTACAGTAGGGTTGAGGGACAAGTCAATTGGGAGGTAAGTTTGAATGGAGAAAAACTGGAGGAAGCGAAGTGTTTTAGATATCTTGGAGTGGATTTGGCAGCGGATGGAACCATGTTAGTGGAAGCGAGTCACAGGATGGGGGAGGGGGCGAAAGTGTTGGGCGAGTTGAAAAACGTGTGGAAGTCGAGAACATTATTTCGGAAAGCAAAAATGGGTTTGAAGGAAAAAGTGGTTCTAACAATGTTATATGGTTGCGAGGCGTGGGCTATAGATAGAGTTGTCCGGAGGAGGGTGGATGCGTTGGAAATGAGATGTTTGAGGACAATATGTGGTGTGAGGTGGTTTGATCGAGTAAGTAATGAAAGGGTAAGAGAGATGTTTGGTAATAAAAAGTGTGGTTTAGAGAGTAGAAGAGGGTGTTTCGCAATGATTTGGTCACATGGAGAGAATGAGTGAGGAAATATTGACAAAGAGGATATATGTGTCAGAGGTGGAGGGAACGAGGAGAGGTGGGAGATCAAATTGGAGGTGGAAAGATGGAGTGAAAAAGATTTTGAGCGATCGGGGCCTGAATATTTAGGAGAGTGAAAGGCTTGCAAGGAATATAGTGAGTTGGAACGATGTGGTATACTGGGGTCGACGTGCTGTCAATGGATTGAACCAGGGCATGTGAATCGTCTGGGGTAAACCTTGGAAAGTTTTGTGGGGCTTGGATGTGGAAACGGAAATGTGGTTTCTATTCATTATATATGACAACTAGAGACTGAGTGTGAACGAAATTGGCCCTTGTTGTCGTTTCCTAGCGCTATCTCGCGCGCATGCGGGGGAGGGGTTTGTCATTTTATGTGTGGCGGGGTGGCTACGGAAATGAATAAAGGCAGCAAGTATGAATTATGTACATGTGTATATATGTATATGTCTGTGTATGTATATATATGTATACGTTGAGATGTATAGGTATGTATATGTGCTTGTGTTGACGTGTATGTATGTACATGTGTATATGGGTGGGTTGGGCCATTCTTTCTTCTGTTTCCTTGCGCTACCTCGCTAACGCGGGAGACAGCGACAAAGTATGATAAAATGAATAAATGAATATAAACATATCTATTTATATATATATATATATATATATATATATATATATATATATATATATATATATATATATACATATATATATATATATATATATATATATATATATATATATATATATATATATATATATATATATATATATATATATATATATATATATATATATATATATATATATATATTGTTAACTGCTCCAGTTTACTTCCCTTGTAACTGTAACTCCATGTGTGAGTTTGAATGGAGAAAAACTGGAGGAAGTAAAGTATTTTAGATTTCTGGGAGTGGATCTGGCAGCGGATGGAACCATGGAAGCGGAATTGGATCATACGGTGGGGGAGGGGGCGAAAATTCTGGGAGCCTTGAAGAATGTGTGGAAGTCGAGAACATTATCTCGGAAAGCAAAAATGGGTATGTTTGAAGGAATAGTGGTTCCAACAATGTTGTATGGTTGCGAGGCGTGGGCTATGGATAGAGTGGTGCGCAGGAGGATGGATGTGCTGGAAATGAGATGTTTGAGGACAATGTGTGGTGTGAGGTGGTTTGATCGAGTAAGTAACGTAAGGGTAAGAGAGCTGTGTGGAAATAAAAAGAGCGGTGGTATAAACTGCTAAGCTCCAGAAAAAAAAAAAAAATTACCACAAGGTCATAGAGAGGCTCAGCTTGGATTTGGTTTGGAATACCTTGGCGTCGACCCAACATTCTGGCACGCTGTTTTATCTACTGATGAGAAGACCTTCACGTCAGTTAAATCCGAGCAACATTCTGCTGGCGATAGCGTTACAAGTGGCCATGTCACTGTTAATATGTGAAGATGGATGTGAGCATACGGACCAGGGGAGCTGGTGGTGTTGGAGGGGAGATTCACGAGTGACGACCACATTCACATATTGGAAAAGGTCTTCTTACCCACTGTCCGAGGGATGACAGCTCCAGACCTGGAACCAATTATGCTTGTGCACGACAACAGCCCAGTCCATACGAGCAGCACTGTCGTGTTGTGTCTCGATCAACATCCTAAAATTCAACCTATAAACTGGCCATCCAAAGGTTATGAAGCAAATTCTATAGAAAACTTATGGATCATCACTACTTACAACTGAGATGTTGGCGAAGAACGGAGCGACGTGTAGTGCGACGTGCTAATGGTGTGTGGGAACGACTGAGACGTCGCCCTAATGTATGCTTCAATCTTGTGGAGTTCATACCATGACAGGGAGGATTAATGAAGTTATTACGTACATGGTGGCTGGATATCTTATTATACTCTTGTGTTGCTTCTTAAACCTTCATGTTAGAATGTTAGATGCATAAACTACATGACAACATGTTTTCATATCCTGCATATAACTTTCGGGTGGAAAATATTAGCAATAACATATTAGGTAATTGGTTAATATCCTACACTCATCCTTACCTGTCTATAGATGTCTATATGTGTAAGTCATTCTGTGATGCAACGTTATGCATCATTGTGTTCAATGCCATCCAAATATATTGCAATATTGTTTCATTTAGGTTGTCGAGTCGTGTTCAGCTTTGATAATGGAATACTTTGGGATAAGGAATACCGAGGGTACACATTTCATAACGTGCGTGTGTGTGTGTGTGTGTGTGTGTGTGTGTGTCTGTCTGTCTGTCTGTCTGTGTGTGAAACGTCGTGGTTACGATGATATAAAGCGGCGTTTGGCAGTAGTGATAGTATGTAATATCTTACTTCAGTTTCAGTCTCCCAGTACAGATAACTGAATGATTATGAGGATATGACTATTAAATGGTGGTGGTACAGCTTGGGTTCGTCACCTTGTGTAACACCTGTAGCTATGTTCCCTTCACCCCTTTACCATAGCTCAACTACTTGTGGGAACAAATGCTCTTCCCGATATTACAACAATATCATCTCATGCCTCCATGTAATACCAGATATGGTCTGTATATATCCTCTTATCGTACGAAAGTCAGCATACAGTAACAACATTCCGCTCTGTCTTTCCTGCTGATGTTAATGGCGTGATAAGTCCTGCACTCCCTGCGACCTGGGGGAGGGAGGGTAGAACCCTGTCATTGCTGCTAACGCTTCTTACACGTTGTAGGCTTGTGTTATGTTAACAATACATTTCACTATAACACACTACAGATGTTAAATCATGTGTAACATCACAACTGGCACCTTTATATTGCGATAAAATACTATACCACATTATTAACAATAACTACAGTACTCAAGACCCCCCACTAACCCGCCATCACCCCCACTACTAACCCCCCACACCTTATGGTCCTCGTCAACCTATAACCAACTGATAGTTACCAACCTTCCCAAACTATCCCTGCTGCTCCGACTTACCTGCTTGAATATTGACAAAGTTTGTAACGCAGACATGACTTGTTAGGCTTATTGTACAAGAGTTCCGTACCTAATATTGTGAATGTCATAAACAAGCCATGAAGAAACGCACAGATGAGCAAGGAAATAGCTTGGTTATCTTTTAGCTATGTGAACGTCAACCACTATATTACTGTAACCCAACCAGCGCACATGATTAATGCTTACCATAAACTTTGCCAACCGCAGTATTCCTGTAGTTCAACGGGTGTGCAAGACTTCATCACTCAATGGTCAAATATTCACCACAAAATACATAACATATAACCCAGAGAATTTGCTCCGTACTTCCTGTTCTATGTAAATATACATGTATCACTCGTGTGCTTATCCAGAGCGTAAAAGTATCTTAAACTTATGTGACTGATAATTATCTTGTTACAACTATGACCCTCCAATTCTACAATATTTCAGCAGCATATTTTCAGCTGAATGGCCACTTGAATTCAATAAACGGCTCTTTCTTTATCTATTCATTCATTTACATACACCAGTTTAGTCCAGGTGCCTGTTCATTAAGCTGCTATGAGAGGAGGATGAACACCTGTGTTGGGTATGGGCCGATTGCCTCGCCAAGGGCTGGAGACTAGTAGGGCCCGTACCGAGTGGGCCTGTGTTGACTCATGGTCAGTAATGTTAAGCATTACACCATGGAGGTGTGTGTGTGTGTGTGTGTGTGTGTGTGTGTGTGTGTGTGTGTGTGTGTGTGCCATAACCATAGAGAAGAAAATGAAAACTAATCAGAAATAAGAATTTCTTTTTCGGGTTCTTTCTGAAATATAGTATTCCTTTACCTCTTCCTTTCTTGCTCCTTTTATAATCACTCACTGTCTTATCAAGATATAATGATTATCAAAATATCCCAGAAAAAACAAATTTCATATGTTTCAGATGATCCCGAACGGAAAATGCAGCGTTGATTCCCACGCTTGATTGCTATGCAAAGTCAATGAAATTTAAAGCAGGCTGATCTCTCGCTCTTTAGTTGACTAGATGAGATGGGAGCCAAGTTCATCAAGAACTTAAAGTGGAATTCTTTCCCAAGGTCCCAGGGTCTCCCGGCCAACAGGAGCAAACAATAATTATTCCTGGGTTGTTTATTTTGTACTCCCTTTATTATTGCCATATTTAGTAAGGCTTTGATATTCTAAGGTTCCTCGTAAATACATATCAGCCAAGATATAGACTCAGGTATGATCCGACATCATCTGCCTGCCTCGCTTTCACTGATATGATGTTACGCCGTCACAATCCCTGCTGCATCCATCAGGCTGGAGGAACCGTCATTATCTCCCATCTAGGTAGTTAGCAGAGGCAAGACTTCTTGAAATGAAGTCATTAACTTCACTGTGACTGGCGTATCGTCCAATAGAAGTCTCACAGCTTAGAGCATGCCAGCCATTACTATCGGCCACTTCCGTGCGCTCGATATATTGGTGCTTAGAAAGGGAAACAAAGCGAAAGAATATACCAAGAGGAGGAGCATTCAGATTCAGGCAGGCGTCGAGGGAATGATTTGAGACAAAAGATAGGAAGGTTCCCTGCGTGGGATACTCCAACACATCATCAGCTGACCTTCCTCATGCAAACTGCTGTGTCGCTCAGGATGTCTGAAGTTTGGTTTAGTATGGCTGAATCTTGGTCGGTTGAGTTCATTAGTTTCACAATGGGTTTATCACATCTACTTTGCTTGTGCGTCTACTGAATATAATAGATAAATGCGAGTATGTAAGAAGAACAGATGGCCTTATAAAGTATTACGAGGTTGCTTCTACATCAAATTATTCTGCAAGCTATATTTTTATACTTTGCAGATGAGTTTATGCTATAATTTGCGGAGTGCTCTCTCCCCATCCTACACCTCCTGGCAAAAAACAGTCAACTTACTAAGAAGTGAAACCTATATCAAGCAAAACTGTAGGAAAATAGAGATGAAACTTTACCAAAAAGATTGATAGTTAGATTATAACGATTGACTCTTATCTGTGCGGGAACTAACCTGGACAGTGGAAATCTCTGAAAATACGTCGACGGAGGAGGCTGGTCTTCTAACCTGGAACTGAGAGAAATGTGTTAATGTATATGTGCTGTTGTCACCGTATTCTCATTTATTAGAAATCGGAAATTTTAAAGAATCTTAACTTACCAGTCACTGTAGGTACTGACAATTAGTTGTGTATTGTCAAAGTCTGAGGGTAATTTGTTCCAATGTTTAACAGCTTTGTCTAGGAAAAAAATAAATTTTTGAAATACTTCTTCATTCCATCAAGTTTCTATATCACTGTAATACTGTGTATTTTTTGTATTACAAATATAGCTCCATAAATGACACCCAGATGTTTGCCTAAGATTCAGAAAAGTTCTGTAAAGGACACACATAGTCAACTTTTCTTAAGAGATACGAAATCTAACCTTCATTGCTTCTCTTTCTACTGTAACTTCCTGACAACTGGTACTAGTTCTATAGTCCTTATTCGAACCCTTTCAATTTTGTCTTCGTCCTTTATGAATTTTGACTTTTTTTTTTTGTCGAAGTTCCGAGCTACAAATCTTATCATTAAGTTCCTTTATCGTTGGTCACTAAACACTGCTCAACGTGCAACTACAAATTCCTTTTCTTTCCTATAGAAACCTAATTTCTAAACTTTTCTCATCCGTATTCATAGCTCTTATTCCTAGATAGCATGACTTCACATCTGTCTGCGGATTTTGATGCACTTATTTGATTAAACAGTGACGTCTCCCTCTTCAACTTTAACATCTTAACTTGCTTCATATCATTTTCATCTCAGGTTATTAGGTTCTTCCCTGAGTGAATAACTCTGTTGATGTAAAACCTGACGGACTCTCCCACCATTCACTAACCTTTCACCCATACCACCACCTAACTTAATGAAAGATTACTTTCATTACGAAGCTTCATGAAGCCTATAAGTCGTCTGTGTACAGCATGATGAGCTTGAAATATCTTTATAATTTATATCTACACTTTACCATACACCTCTGCTTTCGTAAACGTTGGATGCAGGGTTTTTTTTGTATTAGTATATACTCCTTGCTTCCCTATGTGCAAACGTCTGGTGTAAATCTTTTTTATCGGTGACATTGCCAGTGTTCCTCAAATACCAGACTTTCAGTAACGCTTTATACATAGTCACACACTCCTCTGCTCCTGTACCGTACAAGCCCCATCAAATCTTGTCTCGTTGTGACTGTTGATGTAATCTACTTCCCCTTCACGTCTGTGCATCAGAAGAATATGTGTTTCCTTTGTTTCCTTGTAATGATTACATATTTGAGCACTTTTATTCATTCATGCTGGTTTTCTTTGTTTATCTAAGCGTCCTTATAGCTCCTCTCTTCAGCACCTTTCGCATGTTTCCATCCAGACTTGATGTTTTTCTAGTTGTCCTGCTGCTCCCATACTTCCTCCATGCTGTCGTCCCTCCCAGCGTACCTATTCTCTACGGTCCTCATCTAATGAGATTTTCTTTTCTTTTTCCTATCTTTCACATCCTCTGCAACCACATATCCTCCTATCAACCAAACGATATTTACTCTTTGCAAGTCAAACTAAAGAAATCTCAAACAAATTAATTCACATATTCTTCTTTATGGTAAGTTGAATCTTATTCGTCATCTCCGGTATGCTACAGCAACGTCCTTCTTCCACCTATCAAGTGATTGCGGTGTCCAGTTGTTGTTATTATCATTTCCACCTGGTGCCATCAACATGGCCTCACCTAACACTTGTGCTATGAAACAAGAAACCAACAGTCGTATCTTGTACATCTCACCTACTGTGTATACAGTTCCCTAGACAACACCTGTGGTTTCTTTCATTTTCTTCATATCAAGCATCCACCTCGTAATTATTTGTAGGAACCTGCTGATTCCCGCAATCCAGGTTACAGTTGCTCTGTAAAGATGATCATATTTCAAAGGTCAAAGGCTAAAGATTAAAAAAGAAAATATATTCCTTCTCATGGTCGGTCTTACGTAAGTTTCTAGCGTACAGTTTACTAAGTTTTCTGGTAAAGTCCGCTAAAACAAAATTCTGAGGATGAAACTCCTTTGCAGAGGTCAAACGTCTGGGAAGCAAGATTACATTGTACAAATATACTAATGGCCTGATATTCAGTGTGAGCAGTGAATGGCTGGTAATTTTTTATTTGAATTTTGGCAAGAACAAAATTCTAGTTTGGCTTGAGTTATCGTATCTATTGCCGTGCTGACGATGATATCTCGAGTCTACTAAACTTGTCAGAATAGATGAAGTCAAACTTGTGCCACCCCGTGTTGCACTCAACATGGGCTTATGCTCTATCTTATCTGCAACCTCTCTGCTACATAAGCCAGATAATCCTAAAATAATATGAGAAAACACTCAGCATTTAGAGTTGCACAAGGCGATGAGTATTATGAAGAAATTCTTGAAAACATGGAGTTTGAGTTATCTGATTGTCTGTTCTTAATCTCAACATAGGAAATGTTATTTTGAAAGTTATGATGTGCTAAGCAATATTCTTTTCAACTACTTTTCTTGTTATTTGTAACTGATTGTACATACTAAGCATGAATAACGTGCTTTTAGGTGTCTTTTACCGTCAGCAGAACAGTTAACAAATAATCACGTCTTCAGTCAACAGACTTTTTTCTTTTACATTAATGTAAAGTAAAAAATTAAAGGTGAGAACGGGACTTGCATTGGTAAAGCACTGCTTAAGGAATCTCCTAACAATATTTATATTGTACTGACAACTTGTGCAACACGATGCTTTGATGCACCTCTGTTTGCGTCAAGAGTCATTACTTATACCCAGAGAGAGAGAGAGGGAGAGTGAGAGAGAGAAGGTGAATAGTCCTAACATTAAGTTAAGAGTAAATATTCTCCTTCTTACCCTGAAAATTCCAAATGAAGCATCAAATTGAACTTCACTTCACCTTTTAATGGGTTTTATTCTTTTACAGTAGAATGTGATCATTCACGAGTTATACCTCGAGTGATAACTGCCTTCTTCCTCTCACAGGACGTATCATGGGAAGTCAAGGCTAAATTCCTACAGTCAGAAATTGCAGTACATGAGAGAAGAGAAGTTGGCTCTTTAGATATGCTTTATACATCATGTCTTATTATCTACTTAGAAAATACTTATTCACTAACGCTACTTCACTGAGAAATCTTAGCCAATAGTTTATGATTTACTCTTTACTTTATAATTGCTCCTTTATCTTATGTAAAGGACAAAATCTTATTTACTCTCAACACCCAGATTGCCAAAATATGTGTCACACGTTATGATATTCATCACACATACTGAGACAACCAGAAGGGAAATGTAGCATGAAAATATAAACGCTTTGGTCTACGGATCCGATCAGATGTCTAAAACAATGGCACGCCACAATGAATGTGGTGATAGGAACAGATAAACTTGGAGCAGAAGGGGATAGGGCAAAGGTATAGTATGTGTGATAGTGTTACCACATAGCACGTGTGGTGGTGCTACCACATAGCACGTGTGGTGGTGCTTCTACATAGCACGTGTGGTAGCACGTGAGGTGATGCTACCACATAGCACGTGAGGTGGTGCTACCATATATCACGTGTAGTGCTGCTACCACATAGCACGTGTGGTGGTCCACCACATATATGATGCAAAATGATTCTCAATTCACTGCCCGGTGGTAGTACTAGTCCAACACCTTAGCCAGGTTGTCAGAGTCAATTATTTAAGTGCAAGTTGAAGTGTCGCTAGATATAAATGCCACCTATTCGTTTACAGATATTTCTTTTATTTTTGACCCTAGGTATTTGATGCTTACGTCCATCACATTCAGAATGATATTTCAGAACTGATATCGTCCACTCTCTTGTCTTTGGTCTCTTGTTTCGTTCATGCGCGTTGTCAGAGTTCTTGACCAAATTGCTTTCACAAGAAGAATGGTCTGTGGCTTCCTGTAGCTATATGACTGACATATTGCGAACAGATATGATTTTGTCGAGAAGGTTATTTATCAAATTCCTCCAGCTCTCGTTATCGTTCTCCCAGGTCTTTGTACAGAGGTTCTTATCTTGCCTTAACATCCTTATACAACTAATTGGTCCAATCTTGAGGATGTGGTTGATCTCCTCTGCGGTGTTACGATAAGGTGGAGGCTTTGTTCTGTACCCTCCGTGCTGGACTCTAGTAGGGTTGTGGACACCATATAGTTTGGGACCGAGGTGTTCTCTAACTGGCTTGATGATACCTAGTATAAATGAAATTTGTTGCGTCGATTCTTCAAGTCATTTGATTTTCTTTACTATTCGTATTCGCTTGCATCTGTTTTATATGCTCCGCAGTGTGCCTGTCTTGGTAACTCGGAGGCATAAGTTTGTATCTTCCTGAGAAACCTCTAAATCATTTCCATTCAGTAATAGAGACGATACTTTAGATTTACTATTGATTTATCTGCAATGTCAGTCCCAAGTCTCCTTTATTTTCGATATTTTTTTTCTGTATATTTTTCGTGCCGAACCATAAGCCGGGTATATGGTTCCCCCTAACGGATGATTTAAGTCATTCTGTGTATATAATGAGGTTATCTCTCAAGTATCTGATATAAGAAAAGTGCAAAATAATTCCGCAAAAGGAGGAGGCAAATTGGTTATACTCAATCCCGTTGTGACAGACTTTATCAAATTCCTTTAAGGCATAGTCCACCAGCATAGAGGAAGTGTATGTGGTGTTGTAGCTCACCTTAACATGTGAAGATGGTGTTCAAGATTTTCGGTTGGTGGGTATTCCTTGACGTTGACGGCCTTAATGACCCTAACAGCATTTGTTTTCCGAACTGTTTGTCAGACTGCTTGTTTTCTTTTTCTTATTAAAACTTCCATCTGGTTGAAGTCGCAGGAGTAGTTTTCTTTTCCCTTCGTCCTCTTGAAACTGGTATTCTCATCATGTTAAAGAATCTCCAGTTAATCGTTTTATATCGTAACAAAACCTTCCTGAGCCTTGGCACTACGTTATTGTCCGAACAACAGTTCCTCCCGTATGGAAGCATGACATCCTTCGATTCAGATCCTCTCACAGAGTTCTGTAGTGAAGCCAGTCAGTCACTACGTCCATTCTAGGAGATTTAGTAGGTGAAGGAGGATGCTGAAGTGGATGCGCTATTTCTTTAGCTCGTCTGTAGTATTTGGGTTTTCATTTTAATGTTTAGACTCTGGCATAAGCTTTTCTAACGTTCTCTGTACATCTTAGTGACAGGTTTATAGTTCTAATTCAAACCGTTTCAGCGTAGCTGTCCTGCTGAGTGGCGTTATTGTCCTTTGTTGCCCGCTCTTGGCTACTTGGTTGTACTGGATTTGTTGAAATTTTGCAGTGTCTCGTAGACCATCAGTAGAGATCTTAAGTCCCTTAGCGATAAGGATATTGACGTAAATTTAGCGGTTAGTTATTATGATGTAGTTATGCTTGGCCTGATAAAGGTGGTGATGCTTGGGCCTTGATGAGTGAGCCTCTTTTGTTAATAATGTCGCAGTCAGCTTTCCCACTGGCTTGGTATTATATCAAGTGAATAAATGATACCGAATGATGATATCAAAAAGTGGCTATACTGATTGCTATACCGATCAGTAGTAAATATAACTTTGGCAAGGGAAGGCAGGGTCTCATGGGTGAAATGTAGAGGAGTTGCCGGCACGAGAGTTCCTGTCTTGGTCTCCATGTTTATCGTCAACATGTTTGTCAATTCCTCCATCACCTTGTACTGTAGACCTCTCGTGATTGTTTTGCATATTCTGTCTGACTTCCTTGCCGATGTGTTTCTTGGGTAATCTGTATACCGATAAAGCTTTACATTGCTGTTGCTTGGAATTCCATTACTCTATTGGAGTATAACACTGGGTATCGTCTCAGAGTAAGAGCTCTCTAGTTCGTTACGTTTAATATCAGATAAACAATCCTTGTGTAACATTCCTCCTCAAAATATTATTGCGGTTTAATCTTAAAGCAACAGTTTCCATCTCTTGGTCTTTAGTCCGATATCATGTTTCTCATTTGAAACTTCATATTCACTGAGGACCTTCATGAAGGAGGCTTTGTGTGCGTAGATGAGGGCATCAGCCCGAGCAGGGACTCGCTAATAGCACATGAAGTCATCTGGGACCTGCAGTCCAGGGATCATCTCCATAACGACGCCATCTTACTATTCTAGACTTGTACTGTTGCTGGTAGTTTCCGTCATGCCGGCCTTGTCTCACGGTTACCATGGCTGTCTCGATGATACTGTTGAACTGGGATAGACGTACAACCCGCAGATTAACGTGGGGAATCAACGTAAGATTGTTGATCTTAACATCCAGGCAAGATGTTAAAGAGACCCCAGTTCAGTTAGGTTGTTTAGGTGCGCTTGTACCAGAGCTATCAATGTATTGTGGTGTTGTACACAATGCCTTTTACTATTTCTCTAGTTGCATGTGATGTTGCTTTATACTGCAGCTGATACCGGTTTTGTGGTGGTTGTCTGTTATTCGTCCGTCTCTTTAATAGATTTCTTAGCTTATTTTTTCTTACTTTCTCCCATTTTTTCAGTCGACTACTTGCTAGGTGTTCGATGAGCAACTCCGCGATTGAGACCTTTTTAATGCGAGTTTCTGCAAGTGAGGTAACATTGTTCAGACTGACCGTGTACCCTGCATACTGTCGGGCACTTGGCGTGTATGTCCATAGGCATAGTATCATATATATGACGTGTACAAACCTCTGGTCTTCAGCGTGGCTTGGTCTTACTGATTGAATGATAAAATTTGGGTCCAATTCTTTGATCATATGGGTAGTGTTGTCAGCTAACCTGACTCTGTTTATGCTATGTTAAAACCTCCTCTACAGGTGACTGTAGGGGTCTGAAAACTTTGTGTTAAGAACATAAGAAGTGAGGACACTGCAAGAGGCCTATTGGCCTATGCTAGGCAGGTCCTGAGTCTGTTCACACTACAACCAACCGCCTGAACACTTAAACACATCCAAGCGTCGTTTAATGATACCTAAAGACCAAGATTCTACTACTGTACTTGGAAGCTTATTCCATAAGTCTACTACCCTATTCCTGAACCAATATTTACCCTCATCCGACTTGAATCTATCTTTTTTTCTGATTTATATCCATCATTTCTTGCCCTATCCGGTGGCGCCATTCTAAGAACTTTATTCATGTTACCTTTATCAAAACCCTTAACCCTTTTGAAAATTTCCATCATATCTCCTCTGGCCTTCCTCCTCTTGAGTGTTCCACCTCTTCTTTGCTTCCTGATAACAAGCAATCACCGATTTTCAGTAGAAATACAGCCACTCCATATGCTCATTCCAAACCCATAAAGATATCAAACTTCCGTTCTTTACGGCAGATCTTGTCATTGGAGAGAATTTCACTGGTGTCTTCTGTGGTCACGGGTGGGACAATACTGCAGTCTCGAGTGAAGAATATACATACAACAATGCGAATCCAGGTGAAAGTCTTTCACTGTTCATTCTTCTTGGCAGGAAAGAACCCAGACTCCCATATCGGATTCTCAGGGACATTGCAAAGATCTTCGGGGAGCATGCATGCTACTGTACCTCCCAGTACCTTGATGTAATCTACTGCTTTGAATGCTAGTGCACACAAGGTGGATGGTATACTGCTCTGCCCTAACTCTCTTGGACGTATAAGGTTTGGAAAAGTCATATATTGGACAATTTATGGGGAAAGACCATACGACTTATACATTATAACAAAGACCCCAAACCAGATGTCCCCACTCTACCATCACCGGCGCTTATGAGGGTTTATCAGCGTTGGGAACCAAAACCTGGTGCTGTTTACCAATGTCACTTCCCTACTGCGGAAAGAAGGAGGAGTCATAAAATAAAGACCTGGGCCTGCATTCAAGAATGATACGACAGGTGGTCGACTTTGCGAAGGCGACGAAAAGAGTGTTTATGCTTTGCCAAATACTATGTTACATTGTCTTTGATGTTTTGCACCCTCCCCCTACAACCTATGCTCCATAAACCTTCTAAACCTCACCATGTTCACCTTACGCCTCAGTCCCTCGTTATGCTACCTCCTCTAACCCTCACATCCCTCCAATACGGTCCTCCTTCGCCCTAACTCCAACACCTCCTTTAGGTTTACGTCACACCTCAACTACCCGTCCAGCCGTTCCCCTATTCCTTTCTCATGGGACCACGTAATCACTCGTCCAGCCCCAGTCGGCACCACTCCCGAGCAATGAATCTGCTGTACTCAGCGACTTGCAAGAAAGAGCGACGACAACTGTTCCATGATTCTTGGTGATTTGCTGTTCAGATAATCATCAGACATCCCTCCAGTTGCACCTCTCAGCAAGTTAACATCCAAAAGTCTTCTTTCGCGCGCCTATCAATCAACACGTAATCAAATAACGCTCTCTGCCCATCTCTCCTACTTACATACGTATACTCTAACCCTCACATGAATGGGATGTATTTAGGGAAGCAGTGATGGATTGCGCAAAAGATGCTTGTGGTATGAGAAAGGTGGGAGGTGAACAGATTAAATGGGATAGTGAGTGGAGGGATGAAGATGTAAGATTGTTAGTGAAAGAGAAGAGAGAGGCGTTTGGACGAGTTTTGCAGGGATGTAATACGAATGAGTAGGAGGTAAAACAGAGGGGAAATGAAAGTTGGGATGTGAGAGTATCATTAGATTTTAGGGAAGATATAAAGCCGTTTTGGAAGGAGGTAAATGAAGTGCGTAAGACAAGAGAACAAATGGGTACATCAGTGAAAGAGGCTAATGGGGAGGTAATATCAAGTAAAGGTGTAGTGAGAAGTAGATGGAGTGAGTATTTTGAAGGTTTGTTGAATGTGTTTGATGACAGATATGGTGTTTTGGTTGAGATGGTGTGCGAAGTGAGAGGGTAAGGGAGAATGGTTTAGTAAACAGAGAAGAGGTAATGAAAGCTTTGCGGATGATACATTTCCGCAAGGCGGCGGGTTTGGATGGTATTGCAGTGAAATTTATTAAGATAGGGAGTCACTGTGTTGTTAAGTGGTTGGTAACGATAGTCATTGTAAATGTGGTTCATGATGAAGTGCCTGACGATTGGCGCAATGCATGCATAGTGCCACTGTACAAGGGCAAAGGGGATAAAGGTGAGTGTTCAAATTACAGAGGTATAAGCTTGTTGAGTATTCCTGTGAAATTATATGGAAAGATATTCATTGAGAGGGAAAAGGCATGTACAGAGCATCAGATTGAGGAAGAGCAGTGTGCTTTCAGATTTGCTAGAGGATGTGTGGATCAGGTGTTTGTTTTGAAGAATGTCTGTGAGAAAAACCTACAAAAACAGATGGATTTGTATGTAGCATTTATGGATCTGGAGAAGGCATTTGACAGAGTTGATGGATATGCTTGTGGAAGGTACTAAGAGTATATGGTGTGGGAGATAAGTTGCTGAAAGTAGTGAAAAATTTTTATCAAGGATTTAAGGCATGTGTACAAATAGGAAGAGAGGAAAGTGATTAGTTCCCAGTGAAAGTCACTTTGCGGCAGGGGTGCCTGATGTCTCCATTGTTGTTTAATTTGTATATGGTTGCGGTTGTTAGGGAGGTGAATGCAAGAGATTTGGAGAGAGGGGCACGTATGCATTCTGTTGTGGATGACAGGGCTTGGGAAGTGAGTCAATTGTTGTTCGCTGTTGATATAGCGGTGGTGGCTGATTTCGGTGAAAAACTGCAAAAGTTGTTGACTGAGTTAGGTAAGGTGTGTGAAAGAAGAAAGCTGAGAGTAAATGTGAATAAGAGCAAGGTTCTTAGGTTCAGTAGGGTTGAGGGACAAGTAAATTGGGAGGTAGGTTTGAATGGAGAAAAACTGAAGGATGTGAAGTGTTTTAGATATCTGGAAGTGGATTTAGTAGCGAATGGAACCAAGGAAGCGGAAGTGAGTCATAGGGTTGGGGAGGGGGCTAAGGTTCTGGAAACGTTGAAGAATGTGTAGAAGGCGAGAACGTTATCTCGGACAGCAAAAATGAGTATGTTTGAAGGAATAGTGGTTCCAGCAAAGTTATCTGGTTGCGAGGCATGGGCTCTAGATAAGGTTGTGCGGAGGAGGGTGGATGTATTGGAAACAAGATGTGGTGTGAGGTAGGTTAATCGGATAAGTAAGGAAAGGGTAAGAGAGATGTGTGGTAATTAAAAGAGTGTAGTTAAGAGAGCAGAAGAAGGTGTACTGGAATGGATTGGTCACATGGAGAGAATGAGTGAGGAATGATTGATGAAACGGATATATGTGTCAGAGGTGAAGGGTACAAGAAGTGGGAGACCAAATTGGAGGTGGAAAGATGAAGTGAAAAAGATTTTGAGTTATTGAGGCCTTAACATACAGGAAGGTGAAGGGCATGCAAGGAAAAAAGTGAGTTAGAACGACGTGGAACTCCGGGATCTAAGTTCTGTCAATGGATGGAACCTGAGCATGTGAAACGTCCGGGGTAAACCATGTATGGTTTTATGGGGCCTGGATATGGAAAGGGAGCTGTGGTGTCCGTGCATTATACATAACATCTAGAGACTGATTGTGAACGAATGTGGCCTTTATTGTCTTTTCCGCGCGCGCGGTTGGAGGGGTGTTCCATTTCATGTGTGGCGGGGTGGCGACGAAATGGATGAAGGCAGCAAGTAGGAATATGTACATATGTAAATATGTATATGTCTGTGCATGTATGTGTATGTATACGTTGAAATGCATAGATGTATATATGTACTTGTGTGGCCGTTTATGTATATACATGTGTACGTGGGAGAGTTGGGCCATTCTTTCGTCTATTTCTTTGCGCTTCTCATTAACGCGGGACAACAACATAGTATATATATATATATATATATATATATATATATATATATATATATATATATATATATATATATATATATATATATATATATATATATATATATATATATATATATATATATGTACATATATATATATATATATATATATATATATATATATATATATATATATATATATATATATATATATATATATATATATATATATATATATATATATATATATATATATATATATATATATATATATATATATATATATATATATATATATATATATATATATATATATATATATATATATATATATATATATATATATATATATGGAAGGTATTAAGAATATATGGTGTGGGAGGCAAGTTGTTAGAAGCAGTGAAAAGTTTTTATCGAGGATGTAAGGCATGTGTACGTGTAGGAAGAGAGGAAAGTGATTGGTTCTCAGTGAATGTAGGTTTGCGGCAGGGGTGTGTGATGTCTCCATGGTTGTTTAATTTGTTTATGGATGGGGTTGTTAGGGAGGTAAATGCAAGAGTCCTGGAAAGAGGGGCAAGTATGAAGTCTGTTGGGGATGAGAGAGCTTGGGAAGTGAGTCAGTTGTTGTTCGCTGATGATACAGCGCTGGTGGCTGATTCATGTGAGAAACTGCAGAAGCTGGTGACTGAGTTTGGTAAAGTGTGTGGAAGAAGAAAGTTAAGAGTAAATGTGAATAAGAGCAAGGTTATTAGGTACAGTAGGGGTGAGGGTCAAGTCAATTGGGAGGTGAGTTTGAATGGAGAAAAACTGGAGGAAGTGAAGTGTTTTAGATATCTGGGAGTGGATCTGTCAGCGGATGGAACCATGGAAGCGGAAGTGGATCATAGGGTGGGGGAGGGGGCGAAAATTTTGGGAGCCTTGAAAAATGTGTGGAAGTCGAGAACATTATCTCGGAAAGCAAAAATGGGTATGTTTGAAGGAATAGTGGTACCAACAATGTTGTATGGTTGCGAGGCGTGGGCTATGGATAGAGATGTGCGCAGGAGGATGGATGTGCTGGAAATGAGATGTTTGAGGAAAATGTGTGGTGTGAGGTGGTTTGATCGAGTAAGTAACGTAAGGGTAAGAGAGATGTGTGGAAATAAAAAGAGCGTGGTTGAGAGAGCAGAAGAGGGTGTTTTGAAATGGTTTGGGCACATGGAGAGAATGAGTGAGGAAAGATTGACCAAGAGGATATATGTGTCGGAGGTGGAGGGAACGAGGAGAAGAGGGAGACCAAATTGGAGGTGGAAAGATGGAGTGAAAAAGATTTTGTGTGATCGGGGCCTGAACATGCAGGAGGGTGAAAGGAGGGCAAGGAATAGAGTGAATTGGAGCGATGTGGTATACAGGGGTTGACGTGCTGTCAGTGGATTGAATCAAGGCATGTGAAGCGTCTGCGGTAAACCATGGAAAGCTGTGTAGGTATGTATATTTGCGTGTGTGGACGTGTGTATGTACATGTGTATGGGGGGGGGGGGTTGGGCCATTTCTTTCGTCTGTTTCCTTGCGCTACCTCGCAAACGCGGGAGACAGCGACAAAGTATAAAAAAAAAAAAAAAAAAAAAAAAAAATATATATATATATATATATATATATATATATATATATATATATATGTATATATATATATATATATATATATATATATATATATATATGTATATATATATATATATATATATATATATATATATATATATATATATATATATATATATATATATATATATATATATATATACATATATATATTATCCCTGGGGATAGGTGATTAAGAATACTTCCCACGTATTCCCTGCGTGTCGTAGAAGGCGACTAAAAGGGGAGGGAGCGGGGGGCTGGAAATCCTCCCCTCTCGTTTTTTTTTTTTTTTTGATTTTCCAAAAGAAGGAACAGAGGGGGCCAGGTGAGGATATTCCAAAAAAGGCCCAGTCCTCTGTTCTTAAACGCTACCTCGCTAACGCGGGAAATGGCGAATAGTTTGAAAAAAAAAAAAAAAAAAAATATATATATATATATATATATATATATATATATATATATATATATATATATATATATATATATATATATATATATATATATATATATATATATATATATATATATATATAGTCCTCTGTTCTTGACACTGCCTATTTGGTCTCCCACTTCTCGTTCCCTCCACCTCAGACACTTATATCCTCTTGGACAATCTCTCCTCACTCATTCTCTCCATGTGACCAAACCATTTGAAAACACCCTCTTCTGCTCTCTCAACCACACTCTTTATATTACCAGACATCTCTCTCACCCAATTATTACTTACTCTATCAAACCATCTCACACCACATATTGTCCATAAACATCTCATTTCCAGCACATCCACCCTCTTTCGCACAACTCTATCTATAGCCCACACCTTGCAAATATACAACATTGTTGGAATCACTATTCCTTCAAACATACCCATTTTTGCTTTCCGAGATAATGTTGTCAACTTCTACACGCTCTCAGAACTTTCTCCCCCTCCCCCACCCTATGATTCACTCCCGCTTCCATGGATCCATCCACTGCCAGATCCACTCCCAAAGATCTAAAACACTTCACTTCGTACAATTTTTCTCCATCCAAACTTACCTCCCAATTGACTTGGCCCTCAACCCTACTGTACCTTATAACCTTGCTCTTATTCACATTTACTCTAAGCTTTTTCTTTCACACACTTTACCAGACTCAGTAACCGGCTTCTGAAGTTTCTCACACGAATCAGCCACAAGCGATGTATCATCAGCAAACAACAACTGACTCACTTTCCAAGCTCTCTCATCCACAACAGACTATATACTTACCCCTCTTTCCAGAACTTTTGCATTCACCTCCTTAACAACCATGGAGACATCACACACCCCTTCCGCAAACCAATATTCACTGAGAACCAATCACTTTCCTCTCTTCCTATACGTACATAAGCCTTACATCCTCGATACAAACTTTTCAATGCTTCTAACAACTTTCACCCACACCATATATTCTTAATACCTTCCACAGACCATCTCTATCAACTCTATCATATGCCTTCTCCAGATCCATAAATGCTACATACATATCCATTTCCTTTTCTAAGTATTTCTCACGTACATTCTTCACAGCAAACACCTGATCCACACATCCTCTACCACTTCTGAAACCACACTGCTCTTCCCCAAACCGATGCTCTGTACATGCCTTCCCCCTCTCAATCAATACCTTCCCATATAATTTCCCAGGAATACTCAACAAACTTAGACATCTGTAATTTTAGCACTCACTTTTATCCCCTTTGCCTTTGTACAATCGCACTATGCAAGCATTCGTCCAATCCTCAGGCACCTCACCATGAGACACACATTCATTAAATAACCTTACCGACCAGCGAACTATACAGTCAACCCATTTTGCAATAAATTCCACTGCAATATCATCCAAACCTGCTGCATTGCTGGCTTTCATCTTCCGCAAAGATTTTACTGCCTCTTCTCTGTTTACCAAATCATTCTCCCTGCGTGTCGTAGAAGGCGACTAAAAGGGGAGCTAGCGGAGGGCTGGAAATATATATATATACATATATATATATATATATATATATATATATATATATATATATATATATATATATATATATATATATATATATATATATATATGTATATATATATATATATATATATATATATATATATATTTGGACGATTTTTGCAGGGAAAAAATGAAATTGAGTGGGAGATGTATAAAAGAAAGAGACAAGAGGTCAAGAGAAAGGTGCAAGAGGTGAAAAAGAGGGCAAATGAGAGGTGGGGTGAGAGAGTATCATTAAATTTTAGGGAGAATAAAAAGATGTTCTGGAAGGAGGTAAATAAAGTGCGTAAGACAAGGGAGCAAATGGGAACTTCAGTGAAGGGCGCAAATGGGGAGGTGATAACAAGTAGTGGAGATGTGAGAAGGAGATGGAGTGAGTATTTTGAAGGTTTGTTGAATGTGTTTGATGATAGAGTGGCAGATATAGGGTGTTTTGGTCGAGGTGGTGTGCAAAGTGAGAGGGTTAGGGAAAATGATTTGGTAAACAGAGAAGAGGTAGTAAAAGCTTTGCGGAAGATGAAAGCCAGCAAGGCGGCAGGTTTGGATGGTATTGCAGTGGAATTTATTAAAAAAAGGGGTGACTGTATTGTTGACTGGTTTGTAAGGTTATTTAATGTATGTATGACTCATGGTGAGGTGCCTGAGGATTGGCGGAATGCGTGCATAGTGCCATTGTACAAAGGCAAAGGGGATAAGAGTGAGTGCTCAAATTACAGAGGTATAAGTTTGTTGAGTATTCCTGGTAAATTATATGGGAGGATATTGATTGAGAGGGTGAAGGCATGTACAGAGCATCAGATTAGGGAAGAGCAGTGTGGTTTCAGAAGTGGTAGAGGATGTGTGGATCAGGTGTTTGCTGTGAAGAATGTACGTGAGAAATACTTAGAGAAGGAAATGGATATGTATGTAGCATTTATGGATCTGGAGAAGGCATATGATAGAATTGATAGAGATGCTCTGTGGAAGGTATTAAGAATATATGGTGTGGGAGGCAAGTTGTTAGAAGCATTGAAAAGTTTGTATCGAGGATGTAAGGCTTATGTACGTATAGGAAAAGAGGAAAGTGATTGGTTCTCAGTGGTTATTGGTTTGCGGCAGGGGTGTGTGATGTCTCCATGGTTGTTTAATTTGTTTATGGATGGGGTTGTTAGGGAGGTGAATGCAAGAGTTTTGGAAAGAGGGGCAAGTATGAAGTCTGTTGGGGATGAGAGAGCTTGGGAAGTGAGTCAGTTGTTGTTCGCTGATGATACAGCGCTGGTGGCTGATTCATGTGAGAAACTGCAGAAGCTGGTGACTGAGTTTGGTAAAGTGTGTGAAAGAAGAAAGTTAAGAGTAAATGTGAATAAGAGCAAGGTTATTACGTACAGTAGGGTTGAGGGTCAAGTCAATTGGGAGGTGAGTTTGAATGGAGAAAAACTGGAGGAAGTGAAGTGTTTTAGATATCTGAGAGTGGATCTGGCAGCGGATGGAACCATGGAAGCGGAAGTGGATCATAGGGTGGGGGAGGGGGCGAAAATTCTGGGAGCCTTGGAGAATGTGTGGAAGTCGAGAACATTATCTCGGAAAGCAAAAATGGGTATGTTTGAAGGAATAGTGGTTCCAACAATGTTGTATGGTTGCGAGGCGTGGGCTATGGATAGAGTTGTGCGCAGGAGGATGGATGTGCTGGAAATGAGATGTTTGAGGACAATGTGTGGTGTGAGGTGGTTTGATCGAGTAAGTAATGTAAGGGTAAGAGAGATGTGTGGAAATAAAAAGAGCGTGGTTGAGAGAGCAGAAGAGGGTGTTTTGAAATGGTTCGGGCACATGGAGATAATGAGTGAGGAAAGATTGACCAAGAGAATATATGTGTCGGAGGTGGAGGGAACTAGGAGAAGAGGGAGACCAAATTGGAGGTGGAAAGATGGAGTGAAAAAGATTTTGTGTGATCGGGGCCTGAACATGCAGGAGGGTGAAAGGAGGGCAAGGAATAGAGTGAATTGGAGCGATGTGGTATACCGGGGTTGACGTGCTGTCAGTGGATTGAATCAAGGCATGTGAAGCGTCTGGGGTAAACCATGGAAAGCTGTGTAGGTATGTATATTTGCGTGTGTGGACGTATGTATATACATGTGTATGGGGGTGGGTTGGGCCATTTCTTTCGTCTGTTTCCTTGCGCTACCTCGCCAACGCGGGAGACAGTGACAAAGCAAAAAAAAAAGATATATATATATATATATATATATATATATATATATATATATATATATATATATATATATTTACATATATGTATATATGGGGATTGGGTTGTTAGGGAGGTGAATGCAAGAGTTTTGGAAAGAGGGGCATGCATGAAGTCTGTCAGGGATGAGTGAGCTTGGGAAGTGAGTCAGTTGTTGTTCGCTGATGATACAGCGCTGGTGGCTGATTCATATGAGAAACTGCAGAAGCTGGTGACTGAGTTTGGTAAAGTGTGTGAAAGAAGAAAGTTAAGAGTAAATGTGAATAAGAGCAAGGTTCTTAGGTACAGTAGGGTTGAGGGTCAAGTCAATTGGGAGGTAAGTTTGAATGGAGCAAAACTGGAGGAAGTAAAGTGTTTTAGATATCTGGGAGTGGATCTGGCAGCGGATGGAACCATGAAAGCGGAAGTGAATCATAGGGTGGGGAGGGGGCGAAAATCATGGGAGCCTTGAAGAATGTGTGGAAGTCGAGAACATTATCTCGGAAAGCAAAAATGGCTATGTTTGAAGGAATAGTGGTTCCAACAATGTTGTATGATTGCGAGGCGTGGGCTATGGATAGAGATGTGCGCAGGAGGGTGGATGTGCTGGAAATGATATGTTTGAGGACAATGTGTGGTGTGAGGTGGTTTGTTCGAGTAAGTAATATAAGGGTAAGAAAAATGTGTGGGAATAAAAAAGAGCGTGGTTGAGAGAGCAGAAGAGGGTGTTTTGAAATGGTTTGGGCACATGGAGAGAATGAGTGAGGAAAGATTGACCAAGAGGATATATGTGTCGGAGGTGGAGGGAACGAGAAGTGGGAGACCAAATTGGAGGTGGAAAGATGGAGTGAAAAAGATTTTGAGTGATCGGGGCCTGAACATGCAGGAGGGTGAAAGGCGGGCAAGGAATAGAGTGAATTGGATCGATGTGGTATACCGGGGTCGACGTGATGTGAAGTGGATCGTCTGGGGTAAATCATGGAAAGTTCTGTGGGGCCTGGATGTGGAAAGGGAGCTGTGGTATCGGGTATTATTGCATGACAGCTAGAGACTGAGTGTGAAGGAATAGGGCCTTTGTTGTCTTTTCCTAGCGCTACCTCGCACACATGAGGGGGAGGGGGATGTTATTCCATGTGTGGCGAGGTGGCAATGGGAATGAATAAAGACAGTGTGAATTTTGTGCATTTTTATATATGTATGTGTCTGTGTGTGTATGTATATGTGTACATTGAGATGTATGGGTATATATTTTTGCGTGTGTGGACGTGTACGTATAAACATGTGTATGGGGGTTGGTTGGGCCACTTCTTTCGTCTGTTTCCTTGCGCTACCTCGCAAATGCGGGAGACAGCGATAAAGCAAAATATATATATATATATATATATATATATATATATATATATATATATATATATATATATATATATATATATATATATATATTTTTTTTTTTTTTTTTTTCATACTATTCGCCATTTCCCGCGATAGCGAGGTAGCATTAAGAACAGAAGACTGGGCCTTTGAGGGAATATCCTCACCTGGCCCTCTTCTCTGTTCCTTCTTTTGGAAAAAAAAGAAAAAAAAAAAAAAAAAAAAGAGAGGGGAGGATTTCCAGCCCCCCGCTCCATATATATATATATATATATATATATATATATATATATATATATATATATATATATATATATATATATATATATATATATATATATATATATATATATATTTGTTTCATACTTTTCGCCAATTCCGGCGTTAGCAAGGTAGCGTTAAGGACAGAGGACTGGGCCTTTGAGGGAATATCCTCACTTGACCCGCTTCTCTGTTCCTTCTTTTGGAAAATTAAAAAAAAAAAACTAGAGGGGAGGATTCCCAGCCACCCGTTCCCTCCCCTTTTGGTGGCCTTCTACGACACGCAGGGAATACGTGGGAAGTATTCTTTCTCCCCTATCCCCAGGGATAATGTCAATGAATCTTCTATTATCAAATACACAAAAATTAAAACCTTGATACTGGTAAAGATCTATACAAATTGTATGGCTTTATTGTTGATAAAATGTGTAATCAATTCTTCTTTTCCACATAAGTTTATGATACGTTCGTTGTCTGCCTTGGACAATCACTTGTTTACCAAATGGCGTCCCAGCTACGTCTCTTCGTTGCATATCAACTGCCTTACATCTCTTTGTTGTATCTCCCTGATGATTTGATTTTCATGCGAAAGTGCACTTGGAACTTATCGAGTTTCATTTTCCCCATGGACTCATAGAAATATACTTGATCAGGCGCAAAATGTGATCCTTTTCAACATATATATATATATATATATATATATATATATATATATATATATATATATATATATATATATATATATATCTTTTTTATTCTATTCGCTATTTCCCACGTTAGCAAGGTAGCGTTAAGAACAGAGGACTTAGCCTTTGAGGGAATATCCTCACTTGGCCCCCCTCTCCGCTCCCTCCCTTGGAAAATTTAAAAAAAAACAGGAAACAGCATCGCCATCCCCTCCATCAGAAAGGTTAGTAACTTCTCTGACCCATGTATTTGTCTTTTCTTTCCGCCTCAGTAACATGTGGACTACTGGCATTCTGTCCACAAACATACAGGCTCTCTTTGTCATATGTAACACGTGACAACAACTCAAGCAGCTCATTCTTCATAACTCAAGATTTTCCTGTGGTGAGTACTAGGGGCTACCTATGCCTTTTAGCAAAATGGTAGAAGCAGTAGATAGTAGTAGAGGATAGGAACATTTAGGTTGGAGCATTAGGTAGCGTAGTAGTTAGGCGCCTCTTCAAACCCTGAGCGACATGTTGTCTGCGCCCTCAACAACTAAATCAGGTGTTGCACTGTCAGTGGCTTTCGTTAGATTGTGCATTCCATCAATGTCATCTAGGAATAGGGGAGAAAGTACACTTCCCACGTATTCCCATGTGTCTTGGAAGGCGACTAAAGGGGGCAGAAGTGGCAGGCTGAAGACCCTCCCCTTCTAGTATTTCAATTTTTTCAAGAAAATGAGGTTTAAAATGGTCCCCTGCTTGCAACATGTTTTCCTTTGCCTATATATCAATGTGCTGTTTTAGGGTGCACAATATCTTGAGCAATGGATGTCCTTCCACAATTAATGAATTTCATGATCTATGAACAAGTTTTTGTCTACGAAAATAACACTCGATTCCATGAGCTAGCTTTTCTGTCAGCATGGCATAAGAAACATCCTTTTCCTCGAAATGTCTATATATATTTTTCAAATGCGTATACTTCTTTCACTGCACAGATCACTGATCTTTTATCGAATACCATAACATTCTCATTTGAGTTAATGATAACGAAGTTTCTCTGAAAATATGGTTATCAGCGACAGCTTCCAAGAACCATATTTACAAAGTGATTATATATATATATATATATATATATATATATATATATATATATATATATATATATATATATATATATATATATATATATATATTTTTTTTTTTTTTTTTTTTTTTCATACTATTCGCCATTTCCCGCGATAGCGAGGTAGCGTTAAGAACAGAGGACTGGGCCTTTGAGGGAATATCCTCACCTGGCCCCCTTCTCTGTTCCTTTTGGAAAATTAAAAAAAAAACGAGAGGGGAGGATTTTCAGCCCCCCGCTCCCTTCCCTTTTAGTCGCCTTCTACGACACGCAGGGAATACGTGGGAAGTATTCTTTCTCCCCTATCCCCAGGGATAATATATTTATATATATGTATATATATTTTTTTTTATTTTCTTATTATGCTTTGTCGCTGTCTTCCGCATTTGCGAGGTAGCGCAAGGAAACAGAAGAAAGAAATGGCCCAACCCACCACCATACACATGTATATTCACACACGTCCACACACGCAAATATACATACCTATACATCTCAATGTACAAATATATATACACACACAGACACATACATATGTACCCATGCAAACAATTCACACTGTCTGCCTTTATTCATTCCCATCGCCATCTCGCCACACATGGAATACTATCCCCCTCCCCCCTCATGTGTGCGAGGTAGCGCTAGGAAAAAATAACAAAGGCCCCATTCGTTCACACTCAGTCTCCAGCTGTCATGCAATAATGCCCGAAGCCACAGCTCCCTTTCCACATCCAGGCCCCACACAACTTTCCATGGTTTACCCCAGACGCTCCACATGCCCTGATTCAATCCACTGACAGCACGTCAACCCCGGTATACCACATCGATCCAATTCACTCTATTCCTTGCACACCTTTCACCCTCCTGCATGTTCAGGCCCCGATCCCTCAAAATCTTTTTCACTCCATCTTTCCACCTCCAATTTGGTCTCCCACTTCTCCTCGTTCCCTCCACCTCCGACACATATATCCGCTTGGTTAATCTTTCCTCACTCATTCTCTCCATGTGCCCAAACCATTTCAAAACACCCTCTTCTGCTCTCTCAACCACGCTCTTTTTATTTCCACACATCTCTCTTACCCTTCCATTACTTACTCGATCAAACCACTCAAACATCTCATTTCCAGCACATCCACCTTCCTGCGCACAACTCTATCCATAGCCCACGCCTCGCAACCATACAACATTGTTGGAACCACTATTCCTTCAAACATATCCATATTTGCTTTCCGAGATAATGTTCTCGACTTCCACACATCCTTCAATGCTCCCAGGATTTTCGCCCCCTCCCCCACCCTATAATTCACTTCCGCTTCCACGGTTCCATCCGCTGCCAGATCCACTCCCAGATATCTAAAACACTTTACTTCCTCCAGTTTTTCTTCATTCAAACTCACCTCCCAATTGACTTGACCCTCAACCCTACTGTACCTGGTAACCTTGCTCTTATTCACATTTACTCTTAACTTTCTTCTTTCACACACTTTACCAAACTCAGTCACCAGCTTCTACAGTTTCTCACATGAATCAGCCACCAGCGCTGTATCATCAGCGAACAACAACTGACTCACTTCCCAAGCTCTCTCATCCACAACAGACTTCATACTTGCCCCTCTTTCCAAAACTCTTTCATTCACCTCCCTAACAACCCATCCATAAACAAATTAAACAACCATGGAGACATCACACACCCCTGCCGCAAACCTACATTCACTGAGAACCAATCACTTTCCTCTCATCCTACACGTACACATGCCTTACATCCTCGATAAAAACTTTTCACTGCTTCTAACAGCTTGCCTCCCACACCATATATTCTTCATACCTTCCACAAAGCATCTCTATC
>NC_092242.1:32888630-32901308 GCF_036320965.1 Panulirus ornatus
TTTGTGCGGTGTAATTGAATTTATGAGTTGATCATGTAGTAAAATCCCCCTAGACAGTAAATCAATATAATAGAACCTGAAACGTTTTTCATAAATGTTATACGCATGTATCTTCCTGGTTTCGCAGGGCAGGACCAGGGACGCACAAGAAACTGGGAGTTACTGTTACACACCGTTTACAAGATCATATAAATTCAGTAAGATTAAGTACACTTGCAAATCAGGCTTACAGGTATCCCTATCAATACACTAAATCACACACACACACACACACACACACACACACACACACACACACACACACACGCACACACACACGCATAGATTGTAGCTGGTGAATAACCACATACAATATGGCCATCTTTTGTGATCACAGGTAAATCAATTGTCTTTTCTCTTTTAACGAAAACTACCTTAATGTTTGTTTCTGTACACCTCGTTCATTATTCCGATTGTTCATTGATCTCCACTACGAGGCGTTGCATGAGCAAGTACTGATCTATAATTGACCTTAATGACGTCACCCACACGTACATGGACTGGTAAGACTCGTGTGAACTTATAGGTGACGGGTAACTCTGAGCCAGCCACTTCACCTGCCGTGTCTGCCTATGTAGTCAAGGCGAGGCCTCCGCTTTGTGTGCACCTAACCTATTACCATCAGAGAAGAATGCAAAGCTTTCGTGAGAAGAATATATGTATGCACAGATATGTTGCCTCATAGATTGAGAGAATTAGGGCAAAATTTGTGATCTGGTTGATTTAAAGAAGGTTCCCTTCACATTGTACGACAGATCGAAGGCATTTGTTTGGTCAGGACTGACCTCCACTGTACTGTGAAAGGTCTGTAAACCATCGCCACCGTATTCTCATATCAGGCGGTGGTGATCTCCTTACTACTACGGTGTTTAGGTTATATCAAACACCGACGTGGAGCTGCTAGGATGACCTGGGACTCATACAGTGTCTAGGTCATGCTGTCCGCACTGGTACAGAGGCCGACTTAATGCTAGCTATGACGTCATCAATTATATGCAGAAAAGCTGAGCACTTCCAGGCTGCAGGCAATGGGTGGCATCAACATCACCGATGTAAACACGAAGACTCATTGTCATAGGACAGGCCAACAATCAAACCCCATTGAGGAAATGTGCATGTGCTTATTCCTGCCAAGGTCTCTGTGGACAACGTCATACTTCCGTTGGTTGTTGTGGCTTCTGTCATAGATTTCTCGTGGTTTAACTCCTGATGATAAATTGTTGTGCCTAGCATTAAAGGCAAAAGCTAAAGAAAGTTTAGAAGGAGAAAGATGTTAACGTGGGCGAAGGTTAAGTGTGGTGTGGAATGTGGTGGCGTTGATGCGAGTGGTGGCGGTTTTGATAATGTGGGCAAGCCTGGGCGGTGGAGAAGAATTCAAGGCCGCTAAAATCAAGTTTCCTAAGGTAAGAGAAAAAACAGAATGCAAAAACTTGATCTCCCAGCTGAGGGATGAGTGTAGTGAGACCATGGCCCACGACAATGACCAGGATGGGCAGTAACAGCAGAGGTAAATCTGCGTTTACTGTGGAGGTTTTTCTGATTAGATTTATAAATAAAATCATCTGCGCTGAGAACAGGGAAACTAGGATGAGACGTTGTGTGCCTAAGGCTTAGCTCGGAAATTTTGTGAGTATATTAGCCTGTATTTTAGTTGGCAATGGAGCTGTTCCTATCAACTGCTTCATTGCTAAAGGATAGATGTTAGGTAGCCAGAAGTTACCTGTTAGGTAATTATATGGAAAGTGAATAAGTGATTTAAATGAAAGAATATATCCCAGTACCATGTTGCATTCCGACGAAAATTTTTGATAACATCACAGTGCAATTTATCTCATGCTAGAAATGAATATGTGCCAATGGATGGACACTGGCAATGAATGGCTCTCCAGAGCAACTGATATCAAATGTCGATTAAAAAATGTATTGCATGGAAAATCCCATACCATTCATTGAAAACTGAAATGCATTCTATGGCAGGAGTGATATACATGGTCGGGATGGAATAAACCTTTATAAAGCTTTGGTGGGAGCGTTAGTCAGGTCACGTCAGCTGAGGAGACGAGTGGCTAGGATGCCAGCAAACATCAAGATGATACAGGTAAGGTAAAAGATCACAGGATCAACCAAACCTGAGGAGGAAAAATAATGAGAAAACTATGAAGGACTCGGAATCCAATAGTTGTAACAAATACGATATATATATATATATATATATATATATATATATAATATATATATATATATATATATATATATATATATATATATATATATATATATATATATATATATATATATATATATATATATATATATTTTTTTTATTTTTATTATACTTTGTCGCTGTCTCCCGCGTTTGCGAGGTAGCGCAAGGAAACAGACGAAAGAAATGGCCCAACCCCCCCCATACACATGTATATACATACGTCCACACACGCAAATATACATACCTACACAGCTTTCCATGGTTTACCCCAGACGCTTCACATGCCTTGATTCAATCCACTGACAGCACGTCAACCCCGGTATACCACATCGCTCCAATTCACTCTATTCCTTGCCCTCCTTTCACCCTCCTGCATGTTCAGGCCCCGATCACACAAAATCTTTTTCACTCCATCTTTCCACCTCCAATTTGGTCTCCCTCTTCTCCTCGTTCCCTCCACCTCCGACACATATATCCTCTTGGTCAATCTTTCCTCACTCATTCTCTCCATGTGCCCAAACCACTTCAAAACACCCTCTTCTGCTCTCTCAACCACGCTCTTTTTATTTCCACACATCTCTCTTACCCTTACGTTACTCACTCGATCAAACCACCTCACACCACACATTGTCCTCAAACATCTCATTTCCAGCACATCCATCCTCCTGCGCACAACTCTATCCATAGCCCACGCCTCGCAACCATACAACATTGTTGGAACCACTATTCCTTCAAACATACCCATTTTTGCTTTCCGAGATAATGTTCTCGACTTCCACACATTCTTCAAGGCCCCCAGAATTTTCGCCCCCTCCCCCACCCTATGATCCACTTCCGCTTCCATGGTTCCATCCGCTGCCAGATCCACTCCCAGATATCTAAAACACTTCACTTCCTCCAGTTTTTCTCCATTCAAACTCACCTCCCAATTGACTTGACCCTCAACCCTACTGTACCTAATAACCTTGCTCTTATTCACATTTACTCTTAACTTTCTTCTTCCACACACTTTACCAAACTCAGTCACCAGCTTCTGCAGTTTCTCACATGAATCAGCCACCAGCGCTGTATCATCAGCGAACAACAACTGACTCACTTCCCAAGCTCTCTCATCCCCAACAGACTTCATACTTGCCCCTCTTTCCAAAACTCTTGCATTTACCTCCCTAACAACCCCATCCATAAACAAATTAAACAACCATGGAGACATCACACACCCCTGCCGCAAACCTACATTCACTGAGAACCAATCACTTTCCTCTCTTCCTACACGTACACATGCCTTACATCCTCGATAAAAACTTTTCACTGCTTCTAACAACTTTCCTCCCACACCATATATTCTTAATACCTTCCACAGAGCATCTCTATCAACTCTATCATATGCCTTCTCCAGATCCATAAATGCTACATACAAATCCATTTGCTTTTCTAAGTATTTCTCACATACATTCTTCAAAGCAAACACCTGATCCACACATCCTCTACCACTTCTGAAACCACACTGCTCTTCCCCAATCTGATGCTCTGTACATGCCTTCACCCTCTCAATCAATACCCACCCATATAATTTACCAGGAATACTCAACAAACTTATACCTCTGTAATTTGAGCACTCACTCTTATCCCCTTTGCCTTTGTACAATGGCACTATGCACGCATTCCGCCAATCCTCAGGCACCTCACCATGAGTCATACATACATTAAATAACCTTACCAACCAGTCAACAATACAGTCACCCCCTTTTTTAATAAATTCCACTGCAATACCATCCAAACCTGCTGCCTTGCCGGCTTTCATCTTCCGCAAAGCTTTCACTACCTCTTCTCTGTTTACCAAATCATTTTCCCTAACCCTCTCACTTTGCACACCACATCGACCAAAACACCCTATATCTGCCACTCTATCATCAAACACATTCAACAAACCTTCAAAATACTCACTCCATCTCCTTCTCACATCACCACTACTTGTTATCACCTCCCCATTTGCGCCCTTCACTGAAGTTCCCATTTGCTCCCTTGTCTTACGCACTTTATTTACCTCCTTCCAGAACATCTTTTTATTCTCCCTAAAATTTAATGATACTCTCTCACCCCAACTCTCATTTGCCCTTTTTTTCACCTCTTGCACCTTTCTCTTGACCTCCTGTCTCTTTCTTTTATACATCTCCCACTCAATTGCATTTTTTCCCTGCAAAAATCGTCCAAATGCCTCTCTCTTCTCTTTCACTAATACTCTTACTTCTTCATCCCACCACTCACTACCCTTTCTAATCAACCCACCTCCCACTCTTCTCATGCCACAAGCATCTTTTGCGCAATCCATCACTGATTCCCTAAATACATCCCATTCCTCCCCCACTCCCCTTACTTCCATTGTTCTCACCTTTTTCCATTCTGTACTCAGTCTCTCCTGGTACTTCCTCACACAGGTCTCCTTCCCAAGCTCACTTACTCTCACTACCCTCTTCACCCCAACATTCACTCTTCTTTTCTGAAAACCCATACAAATCTTCACCTTAGCCTCCACAAGATAATGATCAGACATCCCTCCAGTTGCACCTCTCAGCACATTAACATCCAAAAGTCTCTCTTTCGCGCGCCTGTCAATTAACACGTAATCCAATAACGCTCTCTGGCCATCTCTCCTACTTACATAAGTATACTTATGCATATCTCGCTTTTCAAACCAGGTATTCCCAATCATCAGTCCTTTTTCAGCACACAAATCTACAAGCTCTTCACCATTTCCATTTACAACACTGAACACCCCATGTATACCAATTATTCCCTCAACTGCCACATTACTCACCTTTGCATTCAAATCACCCATCACTATAACCCGGTCTCGTGCATCAAAACCACTAACACACTCATTCAGCTGCTCCCAAAACACTTGCCTCTCATGATCTTTCTTCTCATGCCCAGGTGCATATGCACCAATAATCACCCACCTCTCTCCATCAACTTTCAGTTTTATCCATATTAATCGAGAATTTACTTTCTTACACTCTATCACATACTCCCACAACTCCTGTTTCAGTATTGCTACTCCTTCCCTTGTTCTTGTCCTCTCACTAACCCCTGACTTTACTCCCCAGACATTCCCAAACCACTCTTCCCCTTTACCCTTGAGCTTCGTTTCGCTCAGAGCCAAAACATCCAGGTTCCTTTCCTCAAACATACTACCTATCTCTCCTTTTTTCACATCTTAGTTACATCCACACACAATTAGGCACCCCACTCTGAGCCTTCGAGGAGGATGAGCACTCCCCGCGTGACTCCTTCTTCTGTTTCCCATTTAAGAAAGTTAATACAAGGAGGGGAGGATTTCTGGCCCCCCGCTCCCGTCTCCTCTAGTCGCTTTCTACGACACGCGAGGAATACGTGGGAAGTATTCTTTCACCCCTATCCCCAGGGATAATATACATATATATATACATATACACATACACACACATACACATACATACGCACATATACACACACACACACACATACATATATATACATATGAAAAATGTAGGAAACAATTTAGAAAACTGAAACTTCTAGCTTGAAATGAATGAAAAAAATGAATGTCACATAATGGTTCAACCTCTGGCTATGGGAAAAAAGGAAATGTATAATTTATTTACACAAACTCAATATATATATATATATATATATATATTTATATATATATATATATATATATATATATATATATATATATATATATATATATATATATATATATATATATATATATATATATATATATATATATATATATATATATATATATACATATATATATTTATATATATATATATATATATATATATATATATATATATATATATATATATATATATATATATATATATATATATATATATATATGCATATATGTATTTTAACTTTCTAAAATGGGAAACAGAAGGAGTCAAGCGGGGAGTGCTCATCCTCCTCGAAGGCTCAGAGTGGGGTGCCTAAATGTGTGTGGATGTAACTAAGATGTGAAAAAAGGAGAGATAGGTAGTATGTTTGAGGAAAGGAACCTGGACGTTTTGGCTCTGAGTAAAACGAAGAACAAGTGTAAAGGGGAAGAGTGGTTTGGGAATGTCTTGGGAGTAAAGTCAGGGGTTAGTGAAAGGACAAGAGCAAGGGATGGAGTAGCACTACTCCTGAAACAGGAGTTGTGGGAGTATATGATAGAATGTAAGAAAGTATATTCTAGATTGATATGGATAAAACTGAAAGTTGATGGAGAGAGATGGGTGATTATTGGTGGAAATGCTCCTGGGCATGAGAAGAAAGATCATGAGAGGCAAGTGTTTTGGGAGCAGCTGAATGAGTGTGTTAGTGGTTTTGATGCACAAGACCGGGTTATAGTGATGGGTGATTTGAATGCAAAGGTGAGTAATGTGGCAGTTGAGGGAATAATTGGTATACATGGGATGTTCAGTGTTATAAATGGAAATGGTGAAGAGCTTATAGATTTATGTGCTGAAAAAGGACTGGTGATTGGGAATACCTGGTTTAAAAAGCGAGATATACATAAGTTTACTTATGTAAGTAGGAAGGATGGCCAGGGATGGTTATTGGATTTCGTGTTAATTGACGGGGGCGCGAAAGAGACACTTTTGGATGTTAATGTGCTGAGAGGTGCAACTGGAGGGATGTCTGATCATTATCTTGTGGAGGCGAAGGTGAAGATTTGTAGGGGTTTTCAGAAAAGAAGAGAGAATGTTAGGGTGAAGAGGGTGGTGAGAGTAAGTGAGCATGGGAAGGAGACTTGTGTGCGGAAGTACCAGGAGAGACTGAGTACAGAATGGAAAAAGATGAGAACAAAGGAGGTAAAGGGAGTGGGGGAGGAATGGCATGTATTTAGGGAAGCAGTGATGGCTTCCGCAAAAGATGCTTGTGTCATGAGAAGCGTGGGAGGTGGGTTGATTAGAAAGGGTAGTGAGTGGTGGGATGAAGAAGTAAGATTATTAGTGAAAGAGAAGAGAGAGGCATTTCGACGTTTTTTGCAGGGAAAAAATGCAAATGAGTGGGAGAGGTATAAAAGAAATAGGCAGGAGGTCAAGAGAAGGGTGCAACAGGTGAAAAAGAGGGCAAATGAGAGTTAGGGTGAGAGAGTATCAGTAAATTTTAGGGAGAATAAAAAGATGTTCTGGAAGGAGGTAAATAAAGTGCGTAAGACAAGGGAGCAAATGGGAACTTCAGTGAAGGGCGCTAATAACAAGTAGTGGTGATGTGAGAAGGAGATGGAGTGAGTATTTTGAAGGTTTGTTGAATGTGTTTGATGATAGAGTGGCAGATATAGGGTGTTTTGGTCGAGGTGGTGTGCAAAGTGAGAGGGTTAGGGAAAATGATTTGGTAAACAGAGAAGAGGTAGTAAAAGCTTTGCGGAAGATGAAAGACGGCAAGGCAGCAGGTTTGGATGGTATTGCAGTGGAATTTATCAAAAAAGCCGGTGACTGTATTGTTGACTGGTTGGTAAGGTTATTTAATGTATGTATGATTCATGGTGAGATGCCTGAGGATTGGCGGAATGCTTGCATAGTGCCTTTGTACAAAGGCAAAAGGGATAAGAGTGAATGCTCAAATTACAGAGGTATAAGTTTGGTGAGTATTCCTGGGAAATTATATGGGAGGGTATTGATTGTGTGGTTTCAAAAGTGGTAGAGGATGTGTGGATCAGGTATATGCTTTGAAGAATGTATGTGAGAAATACTTAGAAAAGGAATTGGATTTGTATGTAGCATTTATGGATCTGGAGAAGGCATATGATAGAGTTGATAGAGATGCTCTGTGGAAGTACTAAGAATATATGGTGTGGGAGGCAAGTTGTTAGAAGCAGTGAAAAGTTTTTATCGAGGATGTGTACGTGTAGGAAGAGAGGAGAGTGATTGGTTCTCAGTGAATGTAGGTTTGCGGCAGGGGTGTGTGATATATCCATGGTTGTTTAATTTGTTTATGGATGGGGTTGTTAGGGAGGTGAATGCAAGAGTTTTGGAAAGAGGGGCAAGTATGCAGTCTGTTGGGGATGAGAGAGCTTGGGAAGTGAGTCAGTTGTTGTTCGCTGATGATACAGCGCTGGTGGCTGATTCATGTGAGAAACTGCAGAAGATGGAGACTGAGTTTGGTAATGTATGTGAAAGTAGAAAGTTATGAGTAAATGTGAATAAGAGCAAGGTTATTAGGTACAGTAGGTTTGAGGGTCAAGTCAATTGGGAAGTAAGTTTGAATGGAGAGAAACTGGAGGAAGTAAAGTGTTTTAGATATCTGGAAGTGGATCTGGCAGCGGATGGAACCATGGAAGCGGAAGTGAATCATAGGGTGGGGGAGGGGGCGATAATCCTGGGAGCCTTGAAGAAAGTGTGGAAGTCGAGAACATTATCTCGGAAAGCAAAAATGGGTATGTTTGAAGGAAAAGTGGTTCCAACAATGTTGTATGGTTGCGAGGCGTGGGCTATGGATAGAGTTGTGTGCAGGAAGGTGGATGTGCTGGAAATGAGATGTTTAAGGACAATGTGTGGTGTGAGGTGGTTTGATTGAGTAAGTAATGTAAGGGTAAGAGCGATGTGTGGAAATAAAAAGAGCGTGATTGAGAAAGCAGAAGAGGGTGTTTTGAAATGGATTGGGCACATGGAGAGAATGAGTGAGGAAAGAATGACCAAGAGGATATATGTGTCGGAGGTGGAGGGAACGAGAAGAGGGAGACCAAATTGGAGGTGGAAAGATGGAGTGAAAAAGATTTTGTGTGATCGGTGCCCGAACATGCAGGAGGGTGAAAGGCGGGCAAGGAATAGAGTGAATTGGATCGATGTGGTATACCAGGGTTGACGTGCTGTCAGTGGATTGAATCAGGGCATATGAAGCGTCTGGGGTAAACCATGGAAAGTTGTGTGGGGCCTGGATGTGGAAAGGAAGCTGTGGTTTCGGGCATTATTGCATGACAGCTGGAGACTGAGTGTGAACAAATGGGGCCTTTGTTGCTTTTCCTAGTGATACCTCGCACACATGAGGGGGGAGGGGGTTGGTATTCCATGTGTGGCGAGGTGGCGGTGGGAATGAATAAAGGCAGACAGTGTGAATTGTGTGCATGGGCATATATGTAGGTATCTGTGTGTGTATATAAATATGTACATTGAGATGTATAGGTATGTATATTTGCTTGTGTGGACGTGTATGTATATACATTGTGTATGGGGGTGGGTTGGGCCATTTCTTTCGTCTGTTTCCTTGCGCTACCTCGCAAACGCGGGAGACAGCGACAAAGCAAAAAAAAAAGAATATATTATTTATCTATTATGCTTTTTTCGCTGTCTCCCATGTTAGCGAGGTAACGCAAGGAAACAGACGAAAGAATGGAACAACCCATTCACATACACATGCATATATGTATTAATTATGGATCTGGAGAGGGCATATGATAGAGCTGATAGAGATGATCTTTGGAACGTGGTGTGGGAGGTAATTTGTTAGACGCAGTGAAAAGTTTTTATCGGGGATGTAAGGCATGTGTACGTGTAGGAAGAGAGGAAAGTGATTGGTTCTCAGTGAATGTTTGTTTGTAGCAGGGGTGCGTGATGTCCCCATCGTTGTTAATTTGTTTATAGATGGGGCTGTTAAGGAGGTGAATGCAAGGGTTTTGGAGAGGGGCAAGTATGCAGTCTGTTGTGGATGAGAGAGCTCGGGAAGTGAGTCAAATGCTGTTCGCTGATGATACAGCGCTGGTGGATGATTCATTTGAGAAACTGCAGAAGCTGGTGACTGAATTTGGTAAAGTGTGTGAAAAAAGAAAGCTAAGAGTAAATGTGAATAAGAGCAAGGTTATTAGGTACAGTATGGTTGAGGGACAAGTCAATTGGGAGGTATGTTTGAATGGAGGAAAACTGGATGGAGTGAAATGTTTTAGATATCTAGAAGTGTATCTGGCAGCGGATGGAACCACGGAAGCGGAAGTGAATCATAGGATGGGGAAGGGGGCGAAAGTTCTTGGAGCGTTGAAAAATGTGTGGAAGTCCAGAACGTTATCTTGGAAAGCAAAAAGGGGTATGTTTGAAGGAATAGTGGTTCCAAGAATGTTATATGGTTGCTAGACAGATATAGGTTGTTTTCATCGAGGTGGTGTGCCAATTGAGCGGGGTATGGAGAATGATTTGGTGAATAGAGAAGCGATATTAAAAGCTTTGCGGAAGATGAAAGCCGGCAAGGCATCGGGTTTGGATGGTATTGCAGTGGAATTTATCAAAGAAGAGGTAACTGTGTTGTTGACTTGTTGGTAAGGTTATTTAATGTATGTATGACTCACGGTGACGTGCGTGAGTGTTGGAGGAATGCTTGCATAGTGCCATTGTATAAAGGCAAAGGGGATAAAGGTGAGTGCTTTAGTTACAGAGGTATCTATATGTTGAGTATTCCTGGGAAATCATTTTGGAGGGTATTGATTGAGAGGGTGAAGGCATGTCTGGATCAGGTGTTTGCTATGAAGAATGTGTGTGAGAAATACTTAGAAAAGCAAATGGATTTGTATGTAGCATTTATGGACCTGGAGAGGGCATATGAGAGAGTTGACATAGATACTCTGTGGAAGGTAATAAGAATATATGGTATGGGAGGCAAGTTGTTGGAAGCAGTGAAATCTTTTTATCGAGGATGTAAGGCATGTGTACGTGTAGGAAGAGAGGAAAGTGATTTGTTCTCAGTGAATGTAGGTTTGCGGAAGGGGTGTGTGATGTCTCCATGGTTGTTCAATTTGTTTATGGATGGGGTTGTTAGGGAGGTGAATGCAAGAGTTTTGGAAAGAAGACCAAGTATGCAGTCTTCTGTAGATGAAAGAGCTTGGGAAGTGAGTCAGTTGTTGTTCGCTGATGATACAGCGTTGGTAGCTGATTCATGTGAGAAACTGCTGAAGCTGGTGTCTAAGTTCGGTAAAGTGTGTGAAAGAAGAAAGCTGAGTGTAAATGTTAACAAGAGCAAGGCTATTAGGTACAGTAGGGTTGAGGGACAATTCAATTGGGAGGTAAGTTTGAATGGAGAAAACTGGATGAAGTGAAGTGTTTTAGACATCTGGGAGTGGATTTGGCAGCGGATGGAACCATGGAAGCGGAAGTGAGTAATAGGGTTGGGGAGGGGGCGATAATCCTGGGAGCCTTGAAGAAAGTGTGGAAGTCGAGAACAATTATCTCGGAAAGCAAAAATGGGTATGTTTGAAGGAAAAGTGGTTCCAACAATGTTTATGGTTGCGAGGCGTGGGCTATGGATAGAGTTGTGTGCAGGAAGGTGGATGTGCTGGAAATGATATGTTTAAGGACAATGTGTGGTGTGAGGTGGTTTGATTGAGTAAGTAATGTAAGGGTAAGAGCGATGTGTGGAATAAAAAAGAGCGTGATTGAGAAAGCAAAGAGGGTGTTTTGAAATGGTTTGATCACATAGAGAGAATGACTGAGGAAAGATTGACAAAGAAGATATATGTGTCAGAGGTGGGGTGAACGACGAAAAGTGAAAGACTAAATTTGAGGTGAAAGGATGTGAAAAAGATTTTGTGTGATCGGTGCCCGAACATGCAGGAGGTGAAAGGCGGCAAGGAATAGAGTGAATTGGATCGAATGTGGTATACCAGGGTTGACGTGCTGTCAGTGATTGTATTCAGGCATATGAAGCGTCTGGGGTAAACCATGGAAAGTTGTGTGGGGCCTGGATGTGGAAAGGAAGCTGTGGTTTCGGGCATTATTGCATGACAGCTGGTGACTGAGTTTGGTAAAGTGTGTGAAAGAAGAAAGCTGAGAAAAAATGTGAATAAGAGCAAGGTTATTAGGCACAGTAGGGTTCAGGGACAAGTTAATAGGGAAACAGGTTTGAATGGAGAAAAACTGTAGGAAGGGAAGTATTTTAGATATCTGGGAGTGGATTTGGCAGCGGATGGAACCATGGAAGCTAAAGTGAGTCACAGGGTGGGGGAGGGTGCGAAAGTTCTGGGAGCGCTGTAAAATGTGTGGAAGGCGAGAACATTATCTCTGAAAGCTAAAACTAGTAAATTTGGAGGAATAGTGGTTCCAACAATGTTATATGGTTGCGAAGCGAGGGCTATAGATACAGTTGTGCGCAGGAGCATGGATGTGTTGGAAATGAGATGTTTGAGGACAATATTATGTGGTGTGAGGTGGTTTGATCGAGTAAGTATTGAAAGGGTAAGAGAGATGTGTGGTAATAGAAAGTGTGGTTTAAAGAGCAGAAGAGGGTGTTTTGAAATGGTTTGATCACATAGAGAGAATGACTGAGGAAAGATTGACAAAGAAGATATATGTGTCAGAGGTGGGGTGAACGACGAAAAGTGAAAGACTAAATTTGAGGTGAAAGGATGTGAAAAAGATTTTGAGCGATCGGGGCCTGAACTTGCAGGAGACTGAAAGGCGTGCAAGGAAAAGAGTGAA
>NC_092242.1:32901408-32991408 GCF_036320965.1 Panulirus ornatus
AAGAATGTGTGGAAGTCGAGAACATTATCTCGGAAAGCAAAAATGGGTATGTTTGAAGGAATAGTGGTTCCAACAATGTTGTATGGTTGCGAGGCGTGGGCTATGGATAGAGTTGTGCGCAGGAGGATGGATGTGCCGGAAATGAGATGTTTGAGGACAATGTGTGGTGTGAGGTGGTTTGATCGAGTAAGTAACGTAAGGGTAAGAGAGATGTGTGGACATAAAAAGAGCGTGGTTGAGATAGCAGAAGAGGGTGTTTTGAAATGGTTTGGTCACATGGAGAGAATGAGTGAGGAAAGATTGACCAAGAGGATATATGTGTCGGAGGTGGAGGGAACGAGGAGAAGAGGGAGACCAAATTGGAGGTGGAAAGATGGAGTGAAAAAGATTTTGTGTGATCGGGGCCTGAACATGCAGGAGGGTGAAAGGAGGGCAAGGAATAGAGTGAATTGGAGCGATGTGGTATACCGGGGTTGACGTGCTGTCAGTGGATTGAATCAAGGCATGTGAAGCGCCTGGGGTGAACCATGGAAAGCTGTGTAGGTATGTATATTTGTGTGTGTGGACGTGTGTATATACATGTGTATGGGGGTGGGTTGGGCCATTTCTTTCGTCTGTTTCCTTGCGCTACCTCGCAAACGCGGGAGACAGCGACAAAGCAAAAAATAAAAATATATATATATATATATATATATATATATATATATATATATATATATATATATATATATATATATATATATATATATAAATATATATATCTTTCTTTCAAACTATTCGCCATTTCCCGCGTTAGCAAGGTAGCGTTAAGGACAGAGGACTGGGCCTCTAAGGGAATATCCTCACCTGGCCCCTTCTCTGTTGCTTCTTTTGGAAAAATTAAAAAAAAAAAAAAATAGGGGAGGATTTCCAGCCCCCCGCTCCCTCCCCTTTTAGTCGCCTTCTACGACACGCAGGGAATACGTGGGAAGTATTATTTCTGCCTTATCCCCAGGGATATATATATATATATATATATATATATATATATATATATATATATATATATATATATATATATATATATATATATATATATATATATATATATATATTATATATATATATTATATAATATATATATATTATATATATATATATTATATTATATATATATATATATATATATATATATATATATATATATATATATATATATATATATATATATATATATTATATTATATATATATTTATTATATATATATATAATATACATTATGGGACAATTTATTGTTTATGTCATGAAGAAATCTTTTCCAAAGTTTCCACCAACTTTGAACATAGGCTGTGAGTGTGTCTGCCATGAAATACTCAGGTGTTTATTTTGTGCGTCTTACATCTAGGAACCTTTAAAAACAAACTTTCTTTGCAGTTTCCAAAAAAACATGTTTTCAAAACAGCACGGAAAGCATGAAGCTTTTCATGACAACTTTTGCTATGAAAACGAAATGAGTGTACAAGCCTGCTAAGAAAGGGCGTGACCGAGCTGTTTTTTCCAATACCTTCCAGTTGGCCTATATCATCACAAAATAATTGCAAAGGCTATATTCAGGCACTAACACATGTAAAGTCCCTGTATCCTTAGAAATGTAGGCAGGCCACTTGTGACCCGTTTTACAGCACTCTTCTCAAGGTTACCTTTAACCACTATTTTCCCCCGAAATGAAAGAAACTGAAAACCTTGGACGTGCATGAATCGTAGAACGAAACACCAGTAGAGAACTCGAGACCAGTATCTTTGACACTGGCAGCTGGTAAGATATATTTGACAAGAATTGTTGGGTGATTACAAAATCCTCTTGATAACTATCATAAATCAAAACATTACGCAGTTTAGTTTTAGAAATACTGTCAGGAAATGAGGGTTACTGCTGCAGATGACCACCAAATGTTGTTAGAATGTTCATGCCGGAGCTTCCAACAGGATTGGCAAAGAGGGTTGCTACTGAAGCTGAGTTGTTGTTGATGGTTATTCCTCCTTAAAATCTTGTTATATAAGCTATCATTTCCAGAGTTGAGCTATAGGACCACTTATGTGGGTCATAATCTTTGATAACATCTTAACTCTAAATACCATCAACAAACTCTTAGATTTACCTTGTTTCAGAGCAGCACTGACTGATTGTTTTTACCTCTAAAAAGTCAAAATTGGTCTTCTCAAGTACAGGCGAGTCAAGCATACATACTAACAGCCGAGTTGAAAAGGAGTTGACAAATGTGGCTTATGATGAAAAAATTTCAAGGAATTAAAAAAGAAACACACCAATGGCCTTTTAAGACTGTTTGTGATAATAGAAGAAATAAGGAACTCAGAGTTTTGTGCAATTAGAGCAGAACAGCGTAAGAATGAATCATAGAGAACTTACAAACTTTACATGCAGCTGAGGAGGCACATATAATAACAGTCGTGGACTTAGAACAAAGTGTTTATCAAGTCTATTCTTAAACGTATCTGTAGCGTTGCATCCTTCCGTTGTTCTAAATGATATATCATTCCCTGAGTTAACCTGGTGAAGAAAAAGTACTTCGATCCTTTCAAAATAAAACGTTTACAAATATTATTTTAGCCATTACTACGTGGAAAATCAGACAGATCTAGCCTTACGTAGTTGGTTAGATCGAGTTTGTTGAAACCTTTGATAATTGTGGGTACCTGTATTAGATCATCTCGTAACCTCCTCATTTCTGAGCTTAATAAGTCGTTTAGTCGGTTCTCAAAGGATTTCTTTCAGTCTGGGAATCGTCTTGGTTTCTCATCACTGCACTCTCCATTTTTTATTCCTGTTTTCAGGTAACGATGAACTGTACAAATTAATGGATATTTCCTTAGACTTGAATTGGAAAACCCAAACTATATATCCGTAAATTTTTTTTCGCCTTATTTTCACTGCTTCTGTACATTGATTATTTGGCTTAGGTTATCAGAACATATCAATATCGCACCAACGAAAGTCTTGTTTTTCATATGCCTTTCGAAGCTCAACAGAATAAGAGCTTTAGTTTGCCTTTAAACTTTTACGACCGATACCATAAACTCTGCAATTACAGAGATTGAATTTATTTGCCACTTGTGATCCCAGTCCATCAATTTGTCTTCGCAAGTTTGAGGTTCGAGAAGCTCATTTTCTGATTTAGGTTTTTTTCTCATTTGCAAATTGTGTTATTTGCAAATTCTGATATCTTACGATGTAACCCATTATCAGTTTCATTAGCTGATATGAGAAGGAAAACTGGTTCCAAAACTGATTCTGTGGCACTACGCTTGTTACATCGAACTCTCCTGAGGCTTGACCTTTAATCAATACTCTTGACCACTTGAAGTCAACCAATTCTCTAAGTACTGAGGTACAACCCCATCAATATCACGTGTAATGAATTTTGAAAGTACTATTTGATGAGGGACTTTATTGAATGTTTTTGAAATCTAAATAGATGACATCAGTTGCTTTACCTTCATCGTATGCTGATTACATTATAAGATAAATGAAAAGAAATTCAGATATGGACAATTTTGTCTTATTCCACGCCGATAATCGTTTAAGTGGTTATCCACTAAATCATTTACAATCTTGTAAAAAAGATGGTTTCCATAAGCTAACCAACAGCAAACGTTAAGCCACTCGTGTGATGTTCTCAGGGCAGGACTTGTTATTTTGTAACATCGGTGTTAGTTTGATTAACTCTCAATCAACAGGAGCTTTTCCTGTAGTGAGAGATTTGTTGAAAAGACCAGTAAAGGGCTAAACTATTTCATTTTCGCTCATTTATCTGTTACCTTGGATAAAACTTATTTGGGTCAGTCGCCTTACATATTTGCTCTCCTTACATTTAGTGATGATATATCTTCTTGTATGTCAATATGTTGTGGAATGTTTTCCTCTCCTTGCAATGGAACTTGAACCGTGACATGAGTTGTGTCTTTAGTGGAAAAATACTGATGAAAAGTATTTATCTTGGCTTTAGTTTTCATTGATTTCTAGATTACATATTAAAGGTAGGTCCCTTCATCATATGTTCAGGTGATCATGATAACGATACAGAACAGGATCTTTGTTACTGCTGTAGTTGCTAGATGCAGGTGAGCTTTAGCTAATGAAAGTACTTACAGCTACTGCGATTGTAATGATACTTGAACACCACACTCCTCTCATATGCTTGCAAGTTTTTGATATCTCAGACGCAGACATTATAACTGAGTAAGGCAGAATGAAACTTTAGCCTTTACATAAACAATATCTTACGAAATTTACGATCTGAGACATGGAACTGTACTTCGCCATGGTCAACAATCGATAAGAAAGACAGTCTGTGATGTCATTATACTGCCTCGTGATGCATCTATTTGGCGTCATCTCTCTCTCCTCGTGACACACTGTACATGGATTCGACCAGCGCCAGTAAAGTGTTCTGCTCCTCTACTTGTTATCAATACAATAGTCATGTAATAAACCACTCGAGAAGGACATTACATGGGTGTTTTAAGATTACGCTTCACTTAAACATTATACATCACCATTACAGAGAACCATGAACTACATCACATGTGGGCTGAACAGGAGAAATTGACAGACGTATAAGATAGGTTATAACTGAGTCATTCCTGATGAGCTTCTTCTCGAGTGAGAACGGGATAATGAATCTTCTCCCGAGCCTCATCTGATATTCATTACCTTCTCCAGACAAAAGTAAGAGACGAGCTGAGGTAAACAACACGCGTGTGGAAGGATAAAGTCACCCCGTGCGTCTGGGGTGATGGAGTGCAGAGATTACTGAAGATAACCTGGCAGGGAGGAACTGATGGAAGACAAAAGTAAGATGTAACCCGGACCGGGTTAGTGGGAGAGGGTGATTAATTGTGCTCCATTACAGGATGGTGTGAGGCAGAGGTAAGTTGTAGCGTGACCTAAGATGATGCAGAACGGAGGTATGTTGAGGTGTGACCTGGAATGATGGGAGGCAAAGGTGTGTTGATGTGTGACTTGGAATGATGGGAGAGAAGAGATAAGTTGAGGTGTGACCTGGGATGTTGGAAGATCGAGGTAAGTTGAAGTATGACCTGGGATGATGGGAGGCAGAGGTAATTTGAGGTGTGATCCGGGATTATAGAAGGCAAAAGTCTGTTGAGGTGTTGACTTGGGATGATAAGGGGCAGAGGCACGTTGCTCTGTGGCTGGGCAAGATAATACACTGTGACACAATTTTTGTTCCTGGATAGTAAATGTTATTTCCTATTTACTTATGCATAAAAAGTAAAGAAAAGGATATAATTATTTGCTTTTGTGGCCAGGTCAGTGATATTGTGAAATTTATTTCCGATTGAATTTGCATTCTTTTTTACATAAAGTCAGATAAACAATATATAAATCAAAATCAACATGTATTTACACTAATGTTAAACAAAATTGTTCACAAAAGATTTAGAAGTGGAATCACTCGCCTTGTTTCTCAGAATACGTTGTAATGATCTTGAATCTATCAAGATGAGAGTCATCCTGCAGCCCATTTTGCCGTAGTTCTTCATCATAGTCTCAACCTGTTCCACGTAGTTTTTAGCCTTGTGATTCCCCAGGAAGCCCCGAACCTCTGCAACAAAGCTGCACCAAGCTGCTTTCTCCTTCCTAAGTGAGCTTCTTGGGGAATTCCTTTCACTCCAGGATCTTTATCTGTGGTCCGACGAAGACACCGGCTTTTACCTTTGCTGCAGACTTCTTATCTAGAGCTGTGCCAAATTGTTTCTTAAGGCCTAATCATTTGTGCAGTAGTGTCCGCTATGGCCAGTCCCGCCTGTGGTAGTGCGCCGCGGTGTCCCTACTGTCCTAAAGGCAAAGATAGCAGGGAAACCAGGTAAAACCGCCTTGGAGACCCATAGGGTATGCCACCAATTTTAAATTTTCAATGGTCTCAAGGCACCTAGCATGGTCTTGACACTGTTGCATTCTTCCTTTAGATGCACCGAGTGAGCCAAGGGAAGAGACGGGTACTTGCTCCCGTTATGGAGCAGCACAGCTTTGAGGCTCCTGGATGAGTTGTCAATAAAGAGGCGTCATTCGTTCGGGTTACAAGGGATTCCGATTACCTCGAACAAAATGGTTTCATTGTGGCAGAAGCAGAGCCATCTTGACGGGTGAAGAAGCTAGAAAACCCTAGCTGTCGCTTCCTGTGATCTGCGATTTGAACACTTTCACGCAATACGTTCCAGTGCTTGAGCCTAAACGTCAAAAGCTCGGCACTGGACTTTGTGAGACCAATATCTCTGATCAAGTCATTAAGGTCTTTTTGATTTGGGTGGTATGGGTTTCTCTCCTCAGCTACAACTCTGAAATTGTAATCTGGATCTACAATGTTTTCCTCCTCCTCTGACTTGCTGGTCTGTTCTGACGACGGCTGCTGTCTTTCTGGAGTAGGAACAGGGAGCTCTAGGCCGTGTAGCACCGGGCCAATGGATGATGGAAAGTCCAGATACTTAATAGCAGGTGCAGTCTTGCCAGTCCGACGTTTGGAAGGGTCCACGATGTAGAAACAGCAACTGCTTGAGTGGTCGGTAGGTTCCCGACAAATTCTTGGGACAGCGAACTTCATGGCTCTCTTTTCCCCTCTGTACCATCCAGCAAAAGAATAACAGAAAATTGTGATTATGAAGAAATAGAATATATGTCTGTTTATGACTTTATTAAATCCATGACTAATGTGTAAGAGATTCTCTCAATACATTATATGTAAGATATTTTTTCATTAACATTGAAAATTATATATAAATATATATAAATAAAAATGAAATCTTAAACATTCTGAAAAGAAATTACAAAAATCTGCCGTCGAAACAAGCAGGAATTGTCTATCTTACTTTACAGAGGTCTTTTCCAGTGCTCGCAAATGAACTGAAGTGCCCAGAATTTGTCTTGATCCCCGAGAGGCACGCCGAAATATGCCATGTAGGCCTCGCACATCTTAGTTGATGCTACCACGTAGTATTTTTCGCCCTTGTTTTGATAGCTTGGCGGCAGACATAGCAAAATGCGTCTGCTAGGTGCTTGCAGCCTCTAAATGCTATCCCAGGAAAATGTATGTATATGTATCCACTTAGGTAGCTACATCTAAACTGAAATTGTTGGCTTAAGGCCTTTTTTTGTTGAAGGCTCCAGTGATTGACAAAAGTTCACATTAAGACCGGGCCTTAATTGAAATAAAGATTGAATTATGATGCGGAAAAAGACAAACTAATGGAAAGTATTTATGAATTTTTGAGAACGTGAAAGACCTGTCTTTTGAAATGTGCCAGGTCATGGGCATTGGAAAGACATAAGGTAGAGAGTTTCAAAGCTTCGATCTGTAGGGAAAGAAGCAGTTATCAAAACGGCTCACCCTTGAGTTGACGATGGCCACACAATAATCATTTGACCCGGCAGTTTGCTGAGTATTGCGTGGCCTAGCTAGAGGTGGAGACACACAAGCAGCCAGCTATTGAGTGCAAAAACCAAAGTAATACCTAATGAAGAGGAAAAGTGAACCAACATTGCGGCGTAGGGAAAGGGATCAAGTTTGGAAGTTATCCTGGGACAGTTTCATAAATCGGACCGCTTTCGACTCGACTCAGTCAAATAAAGATACAGAGCTAGAACCACCCCAGATGTGAGAGCAGTATTCCGTACGAGGACGAATGAATCTCTTGTATAAACGGAGCAACTGTTCAGTAGAGAATTTTCGAATCTAAATAGAACACCCAGTTTCTTAGAGGCAGACTTAACTATCCCTGCAATGTGGGGTTTCCAAGAAATAGTTGAAGTTACAATAATACCATGTATGTATATTGAGTCAAGAGTTGGAATTACAGAACCGTCAAAGGAGAAGCGAGAGTTGTAAGGAGTTTTCGATTGAGAGATGGGTAGAAATTGGGTCTTGGAAGCATTATACTTGACAAGATTTTGTCTAACCCACTATCCAAGACTGAGTTTACTGAGGAAACTGTGCAAGACGAGATGCATGTCGGTTGAGAGAAGAGGGAGCAGAATTGAAGGATGTTGATAGATGCAGTGTTAAGTCGTCAGCGTAAGAGTGCATCGGATTATCTTTCGAGATGAAATCGTTGAAAAAAAAATGGGGAGGGGACAGGACAGAACTTTAAGGGCCACCGCTATTGATGGAGAAAAAGGGGAAAGTTGATCCATCAACAACCACGGAGATGGATCGGCCAGAGAGGAAACTAGATGTAAAGGAGCAAAGTGATGGAGGGAAGCCAAAAGAGAGGAGCTTAGAGATGAGACCCCGATGCCACACCCTGTCAGAAGCCATGGATATGTCAACGGCAACTACACATGACTCCCAGATATCTTTCAGGAATGATGACCAGACATTAGTAAGATACGAAAGAATACCACCAGTGAAACTCACCTTACGGAAGTCATACTGGTGATCAGAGAAAAGACTGGGCTTTTCGGGGATTTTAAGGATATGAGAGTTGAGGATGCTGTGGATATGTTAGATGTCAAAGCAATAGGACGAGATTTAGATGGGTCCGAACGGTAACTCTTCTTAGGGATAGGATGCATCAATGCTTGTTTCCAAGGTGAAGGAAAATTTTAGGCTATTAAACAGAAACGTAACAGACGAGCTAGCACAGGTGCAAGTTCAGAGGCACACTCTTTCAGTACAGAGGGATGGATACCGCCAGGACCATAAGCCTTGCTTGTGTCCAGAGAAAGAAGCGCTTTTTGACAGTCCGAAAAGAGATTGCGTGAAGAGGAATAGGATTAGTAATGGGAGCATCAGGGGTTGAATGAATGTTAGAGTAGTCCAAGCTGGAGTTAAAGGAAAAACGGGAACCAAAAAGAGTTGCTTGTATACATACTTTTAGCTATATTGCTAGAAACTTCTAGAAAGTTCCATATCAGCTAATCAGCACTGAATCTATCCGGAACGTTCTTAAAAAAAGGTAAATTTCAAGATATCACTGTCCTTATCACAAAGGCAAAGTTTCAAGGGAATGATAAGCATTTTTCATACTTTTTAGAAATAATCAATAAGAAAATAATACTTATTAACCAGGAACGAAAAAGGTAAACATTTTTACAGAGAGTAATAAAGTAGAGGTTAGTTAAGGGGTGACGTGATATGATGGGAGTAGAAGTAAGTTGAAATTTGACCTGGGATGATGAGATAGAGAGGTAATTTGAAGTGTGACCTAGGATGATGGGAGACAGAGGTAAGGCAAGGTGTGAAAAAGGATGTTGGAAACTAGAAGCAGGTTGAGATATGACCTGGAATGATGGGAAGCTAAGTTGAGGTGTGACCTGGGAGGATAGGAGGTTTTGGTAAGCTAAGGTACATCATGGGATTAAGGAAGGCATGAGTATGTTAAGGTATGGCCTAGGATGATGGAAGGCAGAGGTGAGTTACAGTGTGACCTGGAATGATAAGAGTAAAAGTATGTTGAGGTATGACTTAGGCTGATAGGCACCAAAGGTAAGTTGATGTGTAACCGAGGATGATGGGAAGCAGAGGTATGTTTAGGTGTGACCAGTGATGATGGTAGACAGAAGCAAGCTTAAGTATGACCCGGGATGACGGGGGTAGAGGTATATTGTGGTGTGACCTGTGATGATGAAAGATAAAGGTAAGATGATGTGTTACTTGGGAGAAAGGGATGCAGAGGTAAGTTGAGGTGTGACCTGGGAAGCTTGAAGGCAAGGGACGTTGAAGTGTGACCTAGGATAGTGGAAGGTAAGATCAACTTGATGTATATCTAACGATGATGGAAGGGAAAGGTATGTCGGGGCGTAAGCTAGGATGATGGGAGGAAGATGCAAGTACAGATGTGACGTGGGATGATGGGAGGTAGAAGTTAGTCTTGGGGTGACTAAAGATGATAGAAAGCAGAATTAAGTTCACGCTTGACCTTGGATGATGGGAGGTAAAGGTAAATTGAGGTGTGACCTGAGGTGGAGGAAAAGCAAAGGCAAACTGAAGTGCTCCTGGGTTGGTGAGAGGCAGGGGTAAGTTGAGACGTGACCTGGGATGATGGTTCACCAAAGCTAACTTTTGGCTTGCCACCGGATGACAGTAGACAGAAATATGCTGTTACCTGTTACCTTGCTAATATTGGTGGGAGGCGGATGTAGAGTATATCCCAAATGACTGTAATGAAAAATATAGATAATGATATGTTTTACGGGCCTCCAACTTGGTCATCATGATGAGACGTGAACTGGAATAATGAAGACCCTTCATGTGATTTAGTCTACAAGGACATGGCAACATCATGAAGGATAGAATGAAGAGACTATAGGTATGAGGGACATAATGACGGAGTCACACATGAGTTTGCATCTTTACATGAAAAAGACAGAGAACAGGAGGCCTAATTGGCCTAAGACTGGGTTGTCTGGTGAAAAAGAAAAAAGAAAAGAAACAAAGGAGTTTAACTTGACAAGTCAATGAAATTCTACTCAGCAGTTGTTTAAGCTAACACCGACTTCCTGCTGCAGCACAGTTTCTTCTACTGTCTCCGTTACCGCTGTCATTTATACATTTTTTGGGCGTTTTTCTTAGTGTATACCTGAGTCTATAGAATATCTATTTAAACGGCTTTTGGAGGTATTTAAAGTCTTAGTCCAGTGCTAAACGCACCTATAGGAAAAGAAGCTTTTTCCCAAGTCCGTACTACATCTTTTAGCTTTGAGTCTTATTCCATTTGTCCAGGTAACCGCATTTTCTTGTGTCTCGAAAAGATGTTCGTGATTTACGTTATCTATCTTATTCAGAATTTTAAACACTTGCATTAAGTCATGGCGAAGTCGACGTTTAAGGCAGAAGAGATCCAAATGTTTCAGCCTCTCTTCGTATGCCAGATTTCTAAGGAATGGGGTCAGTTTTGTCGCGCGTCTTTGTACTTATTCTAATATACCATCGTCTATATTGTACAAGAGAATTACAAAGTATGAGAATTGTTTCTGGTTCTTGTAATGTATGTTCCTGGCTATGAAATCTAACATTTGTTCGCGTTTTTTACTTACTGCTTGACACTGTTTAGTGTACTTCAGATTGTTGCTAATGACATCTCCAATGTCCTTTTCTTCATTTACCTTGTTAGCAATATACTCTCAAGGAGGTAAAGGATTCACAGCAAACGTCAAATTCAGAATGGGTAGAGAGAAGTAGGAATATCATGTGCAGGAAGCTAGCAGACACTGAAAAGTTTTATATGAAAATGAAACTAAAAACAAATGAAATGATTTAGAAAGTTTAGGAGATAATGAACCAGGAATAAAAGGCGCTTACCCCCCCCCCCCCCCCACTAGCACTAGTGGTACCGGAGGAAGTACAGAGGTGACCTCCCTGCTAAGGATTATATATACAAAGACTGATGCATTATACAAACTTTCAAGGAGCATGAACTCAAAATATGAGACTTGGTTGAGCAAGGTACCATAAGGATAAATGAGACTAAAGATGGTAAATATCTCACCTACAGAGGTTTATCCATGTTATTGTATAATAAAGAGGAGTTAGAAGAGGGGATTAGCTCTGCTGATATGGAAAACTACAAAATTCTCAGAGATGATGAGTTTCAATTTTCTAAGTTCACATTTCAGTCATTACATAAAGAAGAATCTTGTTTGAAAAAATCTGCTGAACATCCGAATAATGTTAAATCTTCTTGAAGATAAAGCGATACAAAACAAAGATTTGAAGAGAATGATGAAGGAATTATCATGATTATGCAAGATGCTGCGAAATTGTGATTTAATTCCTACTAAGGGACCTTACCCAAAGTAAATAGACTGGTCTAATCGTAGTCAATTAATATTTCTAAGATATATAAAAGAAAATTTGTTGTCTTAACATTTATTATAAGTTACCAGGGAACATTACTGGATGCATTAAGATTTAATGAAAATGAAGACACTGCTGATGGACCTCTACATGGAGAGTGATCATTTGGGACTCGAGAGAGCTAAGGTAATCCTCTATAACAGGTGTTCAAAGACAATAAGTTGACTAGAAATAAGAAAAGTAAGAAGACTGAAACTTAAAGGACCAGAGAATATGGGTGAAGAAGAATGGATACCAGCAGAAGAAAATAGAGAGGGGATCAGAGAGATGAATAAGAGAATTTATTTAAGGGGCGCTGTATAAAAATACTAGAGAAGATAATCAATTGGCAAACAGAGAATATCTTGACTGGCATAGATTACATAAGAAGACAGCATGAACTTAAAGAGAAGATGGATAAGTAAATTTTATATTTCTAACTGCGAAAATGTCTTTGTTACTGTCCCTCACGGAAGACTGGTGATAAAGTTAAACAGTCAAGCTGATGCCAAAGTAAAGCTACATAACTGGGCTGACGGCTATAGAGCGTCAATGGAGCCCCTAAAGATGACAAGTTGTGGTCACTGCTATTCGTGATCTGTGAATATAATTTGTCAAATGAGACTAAACCTCATTTGACAACTTTTGTTGATAGAATTATGAAAGGTGTATGACGTAAAACTGACCCTGATACACAATATCAGCAATGATCAAACTGTTACTTCTGATCTTTGTAAATGACTCGCTAATGATAGTTTAATCCTGTTTTAGTATGTTTACTGATGATTCAGTAACACATAAAAGTCCACAGTGTAGTAACAGAAGGATCAGCAGATAGATCAAAAGTGAATACAACAGCACATAAATAATCGAAGGATGAAGGAAAAAGTTCCTTGGAAGAAGGAAACTATATACTAATGGTGATTAAAGTTGCTCGTTGGTAAATGCTTTAAGAGACAATTCATTAACGTATATTTCGTTCTAGCATAATGAGTATCAACAAATGTGATTCGTTTTGGCAAATACATAAAACTTTGAAGAAGCTCCGGCGGAATGCAACAAAGATTGTGCTAGAATTTAGCAGCCTTAGCCAAACAATCTTCTGAATATGACCATTCAACAATCAGATTACCTTGGAACTCTCATGTAAATCTTACGATGATCTACAACAGATGTGAACCCAATCTCCCTTCAATTCACCCGGTATCAAAGAAATATATTGTTAACTTGATGTTGCATTTGCTCTTGCTACTCTATATATACATTATAAGGTAGCATTGTATCATGATGCCATTCGCTATTGCTACCCCTTATGTACCTGATAAGGTAGTGCAGGATGATATTGCACTTTGCAGTTGCTACTACTCATACACACCCGATAAGGATGTGCAGGATGATAAAGCCAATTACTATAGCAACTCCTCTTATTGTGCAGTATAATATCACCATTTGTCAATGCAATACCTCATCTTTGAACATATAAGCATGATTTTGAGTCATTGAGTCCTATAGGCGCGAAAACTTTTCATATACATTAAAGCAAGCATCAAATAAAGTAAACAAGCAATACAAAGAGAGTTAAAAGCAAAACAAAAGTCAAATTGAAATTACTTTTGTAGTGGAAAAGCGAAAAATCGAATAATAAGCTACGTTTCTGGTTTATAATGGTGTAGAATGTTTTGAGAAATGATATCTTAAGTTGGTGCTGCATCTGAAGCATGTTCTTTGACACTGTCCACATATTTGTGACGAGTTTCGTTGCAGCTAATGACACTGACAGCGAAAAGTAAAAGAAGAAATATACCATAAGACTCCCAACACTGCGGCAGTGAGTGCCACACATACATTAACAAGACATAGGGAGACATCGAAACCAGCTGCATTTAAAGCAGGGAGGATGGTAAGGCTATAAACTTAGGATGTAAAAGAGAAAGAATGAAACTTTTGTAGCGAGAATGCCACATATTCTCACACTGGTCTCAGTTTTTCATCTGAGTTGGTTGAGGGTCGTCCTCGACCCACCCTTACTCGAGGAAAGGAGGATGACGGGATATATGACAACCATCTGTAGATAATTGGGAACAAAAGTTCATTTGGATATGCTTTTTCTATTTCCAACGAGAGATAAGGGAATATGAGGAAAAGCCAGACTTGAAGATGGGAGAGCGTAGCACTTGAAAATCAAAAATGATGTATAGCACAAATGTAAGGTTAGAATGTGGAGTCTAGGTAGTGTAAAGTTTCTTCACAATTTTACTTATGGTAGTTGCAAACAGGTTATCACGCAGGCTCGTACGCACCTCAGCTTTTCTGATGGTATCGCTTTCATTTACATTAATTCTGCCTTCAGAAGAAGGCACAACATATTAAAGTCAAGAGTCGAGAGCTCATGACTAAGTCCACAGCAGGCAACTGAGGTATGAACAGTGGTCACAATGCTTTACCCAGAGCCAAGCACCGCAAGTATTACCTCGAGAAGGGTTGGGCACCTGCTGAGCAGGGAAGACAGCGTTGTCCATCAGTCACTTGATGGTGGCCGTTGGACAAACCATACGTGCAGTCTTCATTAACACGATCTCGAGACTTAAGGATGATTTCTATGCACAAAATATTGAGGATATTATTAGTTATATCCGTGGACTCTTCTTAGATTACACACATTGTCTGTCTTCTCCCCAGACGTATATTGTGAGGCTATTTTGGGCGAGGTTCATAGACTAGATGATGATGATGATGGAACCTGAATTCTTCCTAATTGGGAAGGTGTTACGGTATTGAAAAAAACGAGAGCTTATGCAATGCAGAGTAAGGTGGAGAAACGAAGAAAAAAGATTCATTTAAGCGGGTTGCTTCCAGTCTAAAAAAAAAAGAAAGTTACATATGATTTCCGTATTCAAGAGGGCAAATTTAGCCCTTGATGCTAATTCGATGAAAACCATAATCTGTAAACCGTAAAGGTTGATAGAAGGAAGAATAAATACCACAGAAATATTGAAGTTATGTTACTAAAACTAAAATCAAGCTTTCAAAAATGAAAATAGAAAATAAGGATAATTTTTGGGGCAGGAGGAGCATTGTTGATGTTCTACCTGATACAGTTGTCCATCTGCTACAAAATTTCTGTCGCAATAAAGAAAGAATTCTGGTCAACTCTTGCTGCCTGCCGCATATATTGTTAAAGTTTGATGACCGCCGGGGATGTCCCCTGCCTGCCCTCCTGGGCGATGGTCGTGCTAATGTACGCTCAACCACCCGCGTCGCCCTCTCCCCAACTCTCCCCTGTCTTGGGGAGAAACGATGACTCTTCCACCCCAGCCAGTTGATGACACCCTCGTTAAAACAACGGGGAATTCTTTACTTTTCAAATCTCATATATATCTTCCACTGCCTAGGGAAAATGAATTTTTCTTATTTCATTTCTTCTATGAATATAGTTGGTGTATCACATGTATTGGATAATTCAGAGTTTTGGTTTCCTTTTGAAGATCTACCCTAACTAGAGACTCCTTCAGTTGCAGCAAAAATAGTAAAACATTTTAGATAAATGTCCACTAATATTTCGTTTAGATAATATCATTTTACATGTTTCATAGTGACCTATGTAAGAGGAATGATGGCATGGCTCAGCTGATGTGACTTGCCCTGACCGATCTAGTAAGATCCCGGCTGTTTCCCGAGTCTACTTTTTCTCCAACTGGACTCCTTCACTGTCTTTACATGTTCAGTACCTCCGAGATGTGACTCAGGTAACTTTTCCTGATGTCTCTGTACTAGCTCCTCCTCCTCCCGTGACCTGTTACAATGTGCTTCTGAAAATGTGTTGAAATACAGAAAAGCGTTTAATCAAATTTTCCTGCTCTGATTTTTCCTTCGTGGTCTTCAAGTTCATCTGTGATTGTCACGTGTCTGCTTCGTGATTACGTCATACATACATATATAATTTTTCATAGCTTATCGACGTTTCCAGCATTAGCGAGGTGGCGCCAGGAAACAGACGAAAAGAGACCCATCCACACACTTATACATATATACAAATATTGCAAGAGGTCACATAGGTGAGCGTAATCTAGTATTGCTGATAACTATGTGGGAAATAAAAATAATTAAGGGGAGATACAAGAATGAGATTGAAGACGTAGAACAGTCAGTTGATAGACAAGGGAGAGATGTAGATAAAATGCCACTGGTAAACAAGCGTTGCCGGATGGTGGTGTGTCGGGTCTGGCATCATGCCTGTCATAAGATCTTTATTATATGAACAGGAAAGGGAAATGTTTACAAATTTTGCTTACGACAAAGCCATCAAGTTTGTATAGACCTTCACCGACATTAATGTTGCAGTTCTCTATGTACAGAAGATTCGTGATATTTCTCATTATAAAGGAGATACAGATGGTAAATAAATTAGCGTTACTCCAGTCAGTACAATGGTCGTAATTAACTCTACTAAGGGACTTCTACTGAGTTTAAAGTCTGTTATATCATCACATAAGAGATCAATCATTTTTGATAAATAATCAATTTGTCCATAATTACAACTGTGTTAGCCTTGTCTGCTTTAGTATATATGGACTGCATTATCTTTCTTCAAATTGTTAATAGCATTGATGAATCTTTTTGGACAATTTGAAATAGGTGGTTTTGACAAACTGGCATTACAGCATCTTTACAATTGTTCACATATCACTTGATAATTTACCGTACTTTTCCAGATTACAAAATGACCTTGCTATTAACATAATCAGTTAATTTCTTAGCTTGCTCAAACAAATCTTATCCCATATTCGAGGCCGCGCACAGAATCCTTGTCAAGTAATTTATTGGAAAGGTTCACTAAAATGGAAGAGTTTGTGTTCTTAATCCAGTCAATGTTTTCAAGAAGGTTGTCTAACTTACAGTTCAATTTCCTTTGAAGACTATTCCTTTAACTTCTTAACCTGTTATAGCAATAGTCCATTAGACGGTTCTTCCATTGTGAAGGTATAGCTATTTGAAAGGCGCGTTTCTTCTCTCTTGAAATATGAAAAGCCTCCTTCATCTCAGGCTGCTTTAGCTCAACGTGTTTCTTCAAAATCCTATTTTGAAACTCATCAGATGGTCGACCAGACATCAACAGCAACCGTTACGCATGATGGATCTTGGAAGCACTTGTTCAAGGAATTGAAATCGTAACTTCAGTCTGTGTGCCTTGATATTGTTGATGTTGATATTGCAAAATCATTTTGTAATTTGGAAAAGTACAGTAAATCATTTAATGATGACGTGAACATTTGTAAAGGTGCAATGTATACCAGTTTGTCAAAGCCAGCTGCTCCAAAACGTCTAGGAAGATTAATCAGTACTATCAACAACTTGACACAGACAGGGCTAACACACTTGTATCATCCATCAAAAATGAATGATATGTAATGTGATGACAGAACATACTTTAAACTCAGTAGAAATCCCATAGAAACAGTTAGTTCTCAATTTGATAAAGACCTGAAGCTGTTGTTGAAATGTAATGATTCTTTCATCAAAAGATTTTCATCATTGTCTCCTTCACTGCCATAGATGTATGGACTTATCAAAACACATAAGCCAAACTTTCCAGTAAGATCCATAATGAGTTCAGTGGGATCCATCACATATAGATTATCAAAATAGTTCGTTTTTATATCAAACCCACGAGTGGGTAAGATATACAATTCTAATATCATGAACAATGTAGATTTATTTAACAAGCTTGATGATATCCATGTTGATTTTGACTTCAAATAGTAAGTTTTGATGTTTCATCCATGTTCAGAAAAGTTCCTGTTTATGACGTCTTAAAATATTTGGTTGATGTCTTAGATAACCTACATTTACTTGTTTCAAATTCTGTGTTTATTGAATTGAACAAATTGTGTATATAAGACTGTGTATTTCAATTTAATGGAGAATATTATGCTCAGAAATTTGGTATTGTGATAGGTAATCCTCTTTAACCAGTTTAAAGTAATCTTTATATGGAATTCTTTGAAGCAAATTTACTTAGTGGTATCTTACCCTCTAAGGCATTTTGCTTTAGGTATGTTGAAGTTCTTTGTGTTTGGCAAACTAACGAGAATCTAAAAACATTTCGTACCTTCGATTTACTTTACTGTGGACGTGGAAAATAATTGCATATCACCATTTTTTTTATCGCATTGATCCATAGGGACAGAAACATGCTTAAGTTTAGCATATACAGAAAATCCATCAATGTCTAACATTCATTATTACTTAGCTCAACATGGTAGAATTAAACTGTCATCATTACAGTCTATGTTCCTTAGGACATTACGTATATGAAGTCCGGAATTTATTGATGATGAGTTTGAGAAGATATATTCTATTTGACCCAAGTCAAAGTATCCTAGATATTTCATCGGTAAACTCCTTAAGCTAGCAAAGAAATCATTCTATAGAGTTAAACATAAACTTTCCCTTCATACCAAGAATCTTTTAGTTCTCCCTTTTAGTGATAATTTTACATTTCTTCGCAGGTTGCTTAAATCCTTCAATATATTTGTAGCCCTCAGCAACAATACTATGAAGAATATCTAAATAAAAAACTCACCAGAAAATTCTGCTGACTGTGTTCACAGAATCCCTTGTAAAGACTGAAATATGTTTTATGTTTGGCAGACTGGTCGGGATCTATGTTAGACCTAAGCAAAATAGATATTTTATAAGAAAAGGACAAGAATCTAATAATTTGATTATGTTAATGAATATGATCATTGTATTGACTGTAATGTCTCTAATTCAGTTGTTAACTTTAATTCCTTTACAACGAGAAATGTCAATGAATCTTCTATTATTCCATGCAAACTTGAAAACTTTCTCGTCGGCAAAATTTTTGAACTGTTCCCTTTCCTCCACACAAACTGAAACTCTATGACAGGCATGATGCCAGACCCGAACACCAAGGAATAGGTGGAAAGTATTCTTTCTCCCCTATGCCCAGTACTAAAAGATTCTTGTTGTCAATGGGAGGTTTGGGTTCAACGCTCTTTTAATAATGATTTTACTTTCCTTCCCATGTTGCTGAAATCCGTTAATGTAAATGTTGGCTTCAGTAACAATAATACTATAAAGCATATATTAATCAGGAACTCACCAGAAAATTCTGGGTGCATCTATAAAGTGCCATGTAGAAATTGTTATAAGTTTTATATTGGGCACACTGGTAAGGATCTTTCTGTTAAACTTCAGAAACATAAATATAGTACATTGATTTATTACTATATATTTATATATTAATTTCATCAGTCAAATTACTATATTTCTCTAAACTGTAAAAAGACTTTGTGACATCAACACAGCTGGCTTCCCTTTTAGAGCACACAAAACTTAATTCATTGACTAAGGAACACAAGGAATCCTTATCTAGTTGTTTATTGGACAGGTTTATCACAAAAGAAAGGTGATGGAATTAATATTTGTAAGGGTTTAGTGTTTGTCAGTTTGTCAAACCCAGTGGAACCTAATTGCCCGAAAAGATTTATAAGAGCTATCAACACCTTAGAAAGAGACATTGATATACATATTGCTAAAGCAGATAAGGCTAACACTGTTGTGATTATGGACAAAAATGATTATTTCTCTAAAATGAATGATCTTATGAATGATGACACAACATATTCTAAACTAAGTAAGAATCCTCTAGAAGCAGTTAATTCCCATTTCAATAAAGAACTGAAGTTGTTGTTGAAAGGTATTGGTTCTCTTATCAAAAGTTTGTCATCTTTGTTCCCTTCATTGCCATATATGTATCGACTTATCAAAACACATAAAAACAGATTTCCAGCAAAACTTACAGTGAGTTCAGTAGGCTACATCACATATAAACTGTCAAAACGGTTAGTTTTTTATTAAGCCCTTTAGTAGATAAGATATCAAACTCTAATATGAACAATGTAGATTTAGTTAACAAGCTTAACAATATCTTTGCTAATTTTGATTTCAAACTTGTTAACTTTGATGTTTCCTTACTTTTCACAAAAGTTCCAGTTGATGACCTTTTAAAATATCTATTTGATGTCTTGGATGATATTCATTTACCTACTTCGACGTCTATTTTCATTGAACTTATGAAATTGTGTATAAAAGACTATTTCAGTTCAATGGAGATTATCAATCTCAAAAATTTGGTATGGCAATGGGTAACCCTCTTTCACCTGTACTAAGTAATCTTTCTGTGAAATTTTTTTTTGAAACAAAATTACTAAAGAATATCTAACCTTTTAATGCAATTTGGTTTAAGTATGTAGATGATGTTCTTTGTGCTTGGCCAACAAATGAAAATTTACAAATATTTCTCCCCTTACTTAATATTTAGTACTTTCCATAAACTTTACTGTAGAAAATGAAAATAATCGTATGTTATCAGTTTTAGATTGAATGATCCATAAGCAAGGAAACAAGTTTAAGTTTAGTATACACAGAAAACCTACCAATGAATGTTCATATATATCCATTATTACTCATCTCAACGTGACTGAGTTAAATTATCATCATTTCAATCTATGTTCCTTAGGATATTACGTATTCGCCGTCTAGAGTATATTGATGATGAGTTTGAGAAGATATATTCTATTGGATCTAAGTTAAAGTACCCTATATCTTTCATTGATAAATCCCTTAAGTTAGTAAAGACATCATTCTATAGAGTTGAGCTTACCTCCCATTGACACCAAGAATCTTCTAGTTCCCCCTTTTAATGATAATTTTACTTTACTTCCCATGTTGCTTAAATTCTTTAATGTAAATGTTGCCTTCAGCAACAATAATACTATAAAGAATATCTTAATCAGGTATTCACCAGAAAATTCTCCTGGGTGCATCTATAAAGTGCCATGTGGAAATTTTGATAAGTTTTATGTTGGGTAGACTGGTAAGGATCTTTCTGTTAGACTTAAGCAACAAAAATATAGTATAAGAACAGGACAAGAATCAAATGCCTTGTTTAACCACGTTAAAACCTAAGATCATTGTATTGACTGAAGTAATGCCATCTCAGGTATTAACTCTAACTCTGTTACCACGAGAAATATTATTGCATCTTCTATTATTGAATATACAAAGAATTATAATCTTGATATTAGTGATGGTCTATACAGATTGGACAACTTTAGTGTTGACAAAATTTGTAATCAATTCACCTTCTTGTCCACATAATAAGTTTATGATACGCTCGTTGTATGTCTTGGACAATCGCATGTTTACCAAATGGCGTCCTAGGTACGTATCTTCGTTATGTATCAACTGACTGTTATATCTCTCTCTTGTGTCTCTCCTGATGATGTGATTATCACACGAAAGTGCACCTGGGAGTAGTAGCTCTACTCCTGAAGCAGGAGTTGTGGAGTATGTGATTGAGTGTAAGAAAGTAAATTCTAGATTGATTTGGGTAAAACTGAAAGTGGATGGTGCGAGATGGATTACACTTGTCTGCGTGATTTTAAACGTCAAGAATATGTTTCCCGTTCTTAAATCAGTTTCTTATGCTGATTCTGAAGAATATACATCCACTTTTCTCAATCAGGTCCAATTTTCTAAACAAATCACTCCAAAAAAATTTCATTTCCATTTTCATTGGCATTGAGTGGTTTCATGTAGTGGAATAATGTAACTGCTATATACATGCAGGCCTTGCAGGTTGTTCTTATAGATCGAAAGAAAGATACAAAATACGAAAATAGGCTAATCAGGGATGAATGGCCTCTTCAAGGACTTTCGCTGTGCTTGCCAGACACCATATTCCTTTTTAGAAACCAGCAGTAGTCGGCCAGCAAGCTGATGTACCATCAGCCTTGATAGTGTTTCTCCATTACTTGGATGTCCTCGTGAATACAATTCCCCTGCTCTTCACTGAAGTGACCAAAATTGTTTGGATAATAGTCCAGATGAGATCTGAGGAAGTGATTTTTTACTGACATGCCGCAAGCAGCGTCACACTTCAAACTCATTGATTTAGTCAGGTCAGCGATGTTGCTGCAGTAGACCAGCAAAGATGCCTTATCAAATGAAAAAAAGATTCAGACTCTTGCTCGCGGTTTCTATACCAAACGAACGTTGTCTCTAGTGCCAGCAGACGTTTTTCACAAAGGCGCGAACCTAACAGCTGAGCAGACTCCTTGTACAGATTTAAGATTCGAGTCAGATCATTGAGCTCAGCTTAGCCCAGTGGCACTGGTTGGTCCTCCTCTCCTGGCTCGAGTGTACCAAACTTATCTTCACCGGTCGCATCTTCAGCCCCGGATTCGGACGACGATTCCATGTTGACATCAGGTACAGGAACAGGAACACCTGGACCATGGGGTACTGGTTATATTGCTGATGGAACATCTAGCTAATGAGCATGACGCTTATTGTTGTAATTGATGCCCTGCAGATCTGTCACGTAGGAATAACAGTCTTTGGTACGATCTTTCTCTTCCCTCCCCACCATCGGAACACCATATGCCATACATTTCTTTTTTTCCTCCAATTCCGTAGGTTTTGAACAAATGTTTTGCAACAAATATGAGGGGCAAATGGCTTATCTTGGTCGCCTAGTTTTACTGCAAAGTAAGCGTGATATGACTTCTTCACAAATTGTGTAATTCTTGCTTGACGGTCTCAAAGAATCACCTTTCCACAGATATAGCAGAATCTGTCATGGTAGTCCTTACACTTTCAGTTCATTGTAGTATCAGTTTAGATATGATATGAAGAAAAATAGGTTATCTTAAAGACATCCGTGACAAGTTAGGAAAAAACATCATTCATAAAGGCCAGTTCAGTAATACCAATCAAGACATATCAGTACTTTTTCAAATCTAGCATATCTAAAAAACCTGACCTGATTGAGAAAAATGGGGTTAACTTTTGAATTCAGGATACAAAACTTATCCTAAAACAGTTGAAAAATTTTGACCATTAAAAAAAGGCTTGAAATGCAGGCCTGTGTTATCATTGGTGCCTGTGCACCTGGTCATGAGAAGATAGATCATGAGAGGCAAGAGTTTTGGGAACAACTGAGTGAGTGCCCTAGAATCTTTGATGCACGAGACCGGGTCATAGTGATGGGTGATTTAAATGCGAAGGTGACTAATGTGGCAGTTGAGGGTATGATTGGTGTACATGGGGAGTTCAGTGTACTAAATGGAAATGGTGAAGAGCATGTGGATTCTCTGCTGAAAAAGGACTGGTGATTGGGAATACCTAGTTCAAAAAGAGAGATATACATAATTATACTTATGCAAGTAGGAGAGATAGTCAAAAAGCAGTATTGAATTACATGTTAACGGACAGGCGTGTAAAAGAGAGACTTTTGGATGTTAATGAGCTGAAAGGGGCAACTGGAGGGATGTCTGATCACTTTCCTGTGGAGGCGAAGGTGAAAATTTGTGGTTTCCAGAAAAGAAAAGAGAATGTTGAGGAGAAGAGAGTGGTGAGAATAAGTGCGCTTGGAAATGAGACTTATGTGAGGAATTACCAAGAAAGACTGTGTGTAGAATGACAAAAGGTGAGAGCAAATGACGTGAGGAGAGTGGGTGAGGAATGGAATGTATTTAGGGAAGCAGTGATGGCTTGCGCAAAAAGATGCATGTGGCATGAAAAAGGTGGGAGGTGGGCAGATTAGAAAGGGCAGTGTGTGGTGGGATGAAGAAACAAGGCTGTTGGTGAATGAGAAAAGAGAGGCGCTTGGACGACACTTGGAGGTAAGTAGTACAAATGATGGGGAGATTTACATATGAAAGCGACAGGAGGTCAACTGAGAGCAAGAGGTGAAAAAGAGGGCAAATGTGAGTGAAGGGGGGAGAGAAAATCATTAAATTTTAGGGAAAATGAAAGATGTTTTGGATGGAGGAAATAACATGCGCAAGACAAGAGATCAAATGGGAACATCAATGAAGGAGGGGGTGGGGCAAGAGGGTAGGTAATACCAGGTAATGATAAAGTGAGAAAGGGATGGATTGAGTGTGATGAAGGTTTATTGAATGTGCTTGATGATAGAGTGGCAGACGTTTGTTGTTTTGTTGGGGTGGTGTGTGAAGTGAGAGGGTCAGAGAGAATGGTTTGGTTTAGAGGGAAGAGGTGGTGAAAGCTTTGCAAATGAAATCCAGCAAGGCGGCGGGTTTGGATGGTATTGCAGTGTAATTTATCAAAATGGGGTTGACTGTGATGCTGATTACCTGGTGAGGATATTCTGTGTATGTATGGATCATGGTGAAGTGCCTGAGGATTGGCGGAATGCATGCACAGTGCCATTGTGCAAAGGCAAATGAGATAAAGGTGAGTATTCAAACTATAGAGGAATAAGATCGTCAAGTGTTTCTGGGAAATTATACGGAAGGTTATTGATTGAGAGGGTGAAGGGATGTACAGAACATCAGATTGGGGAAGAACAGTGTAGTTTCAGAAGTGGTAGAGGACGTGTGCATCAGGTTTTTGCTTGGCGGAATGTTTTTAAGAAACACTTAGAAAAACAGATGGATTTGTGAGAAGCATTTGTGGATCTGTTTAAGGAATATGATAGGGTTGATAGAGATGCTTTCTGGAAGGTTTTAAGAGTATATAGTGCGGAAGGTAAGTTGCTGGAAGCGGAGAAAAGGTTTTACCAGGGATGTACGGCATTTGTGCGAGTAGGAAGAGAGGAGAGTAATTGGTTCATAGTGAGTATAGGTATATAGCAGGGGTTTGATGTCCCCATGGTTGTTTGATTTGTCAATGGATGGGGTGGTTCGGGAGGTAAATACAAGTGTTTTGAAGAGAGGGTTGAATATGCATCTGTTGTGGATGAGAGGGCCTGGGAAGTGAGTCACTTCCTCGCCGATGATACAGCTCTAGTGGCTGATTCGTGTGAGAATCTGCAGAGGTTGGTGACTGAGTTTGGGAAAGTGTATGAAAGGACAAAGTTGAGAGTAAATGTGAATAAGAGCAAGGTTACTAGATTCAGTAGGGTTGAGGGAGAAGTTAATCGGGGTGTAAGTTTGAATAGAGAGAAATTGGAGTAAGTGAAGAGCCTTAGATATCTAGGAGTGGCCTTAGCAGCAGATGGAACAGTGGAAGCGGAAGTGAGTCATAGGGTGGGGAAGGAGGCGAAGGTTCTGGGAGAGATGAAGAATGTGTGGAGGGACAAAACATTATCTCAGAGAGCAAACACGGATACGTTTGAAGGAATAGTAGTTCCAACAATGTTACATGTCTGCGAGGCTTGGACTATACATAGGGTTCTGCAAAAGAGGGTGGATGTCTTGGAAATGAAATGTTTGAGGAAAATAAGTGGTGTGAGTTGTTCTCATCGAGAAAGTAATGCAAGGACAAAAGACATATGCGGAAATAACGTGTTGTTGAGAGAGCAGGACAGGAAGTTTTGAAATGGTTCGTGTAGGAGGTGAAGGGAACAAGAAGCGGGAGACCAAATTGTAAGTGGAAGGATATATATATATATATATATATATATATATATATATATATATATATATATATATATATATATATATATATATATATATATATATATATATATATATATATATATATATATATATATATATATATATATATATATATATATATATATATATATATATATATATATATATATATATATATATATATATATATATATATATATATATATATATATATATATATATATATATATATATATATATATATATATATATATATATATATATATATATATATATATATATATATATATATATGAATATATATATATATATATATATATATATATATATATATATATATATATATATATATATATATATATTCATATATATATATATATATATATATATATATATATATATATATATATATATATATATATATATATATATATATATATATATATATATATATATATATGTATATATTTTTTTTTTCATACTATTCGACATTTCCCTTGATAGCGAGGTAGCGTTAAGAACAGAGGCCTAGGCCTTTGAGGGAATATCCTCACCTGTCCCTCTTCTCTGTTCCTTCTTTTGGTAAATTAAAAAAAAAAACGAGAGGGGAGGATTTCCAGCCCCCCGCTCTCTTCCCTTTCAGTAGCCTTCTACGACACACAGGGAATACGTGGGAAGCATTCTTTCTCGCCTATCCCCAGGGATAATATATATATATATATATATATATATATATATATATATATATATATATATATATATTCAATTTATCATACTTTGTCGCTGTCTCCTCTGCTAGCGAGGTTGCGCAAGCAAACAGACGAAAGAAAGGCCTAACCCACCCACATACACTTGTATATACATACGCGTCCACACATCCACATATACATACGTATACATTTCAACGTATATATATATATATATGTATATATATATATATATATATATATATATATATATATATATATATATATATATATACGTATATATATATATATATATATATATATATATATATATATATATATATATATATATATATATATATATATATATATATATATATATATATATATATATATATATATATATACGACGCCATTTGGTAAACATGTTTACCAAATGGCGTCCAAGCCTCGTCTCTTCGATGTATATCAACTGACTGTTATATTTCTCTCTTGTGTCTACCCTGATGATGTGATTATTACACGAAAGTGCACTTGGGAACTTTTCGTGTTTCATTTTCCCTGTGGACTCATAGGAATATCTTGATCACGCGCAAAATTGTGATCCTTTCCAATATTTATATATATATATATATATATATATATATATATATATATATATATATATATATATATATATATATATATATATATATATATATATATATATATATATATATATATATATATATATATATATATATATATATATATATATATTCTTTCTTTCTTTCATACTATTCGCCATTTCCCGCGATAGCGAGGTAGCGTTAAGAACAGAGGACTGGGCCTTTGAGGGAATATTCTCACCTGACCCACTTCTCTGTTACTTCTTTTGGAAAAAAAAAAAAAGAAAAATGAGAGGGGAGGATTTCCAGCCCCCCGCTCCCTTCCCTTTTAGTCGCCTTCTACGACACGCAGGGAATACGTGGGAAGTATTCTTTCTCCCCTATCCCCAGGGATATATATATATATATATATATATATATATATATATATATATATATATATGTATATATATATATATATATATATATATATATATATATATATATATATATATACATATATATATATATATATATATATATATATATATATATATATATATACATATATATATATATATATATATATATGTATATATATATATATATATATATATATATATATATATATATATATATATATATATATATATATATATATATATATATATATATATATATATATATATATATATATATATATATATATATATATATATATATATATATATATATATATATATATATATATATATATACATATATATATATATATATATATATATATATATATATATATATATATATATATATATATTTTTTTTTTCTTTTTTTTTTGCCTTGTCGCTGTCTCCCGCGTTTGCGAGGTAGCGCAAGGAAAACAGATGAAAGAAATGGCCCAACCCACCACTATACACATGTATATACCTACACGTCCACACACGCAAATATACATACCTACACAGCTTTCCATGGTTTACCCCAGACGCTTCACATGCCCTGATTCAATCCGCTGACAGGACGTCAACCCCGGTATACCACATCAATCCAATTCACTCTATTCCTTGAGCTCCTTTCACCCTCCTGCATGTTCAGGCCCCGATCACACAAAATCTTTTTCACTCCATCTTTCCACCTCCAATTTGGTCTCCCACTTCTCCTCGTTCCCTCCACCTCCGACATATATATCCTCTTGGGCAATCTTTCCTCACTCATTCTCTCTATGTGCCCAAACCATTTCAAAACACCCTCTTCTGCTCTCTCAACCACGCTCTTTTTATTTCCACACATCTCTCTTACCCTTACATTACTTGCTCGATCAAACCACCTCACACCACATATTGTCCTCAAACATCTCATTTCCAGCACATCCACCCTCCTGCGCACAACTCTATCCATAGCCCACGCCTCGCAACCATACAACATTGTTGGAACCACTATTCCTTCAAACATACCCATTTTTGCTTTCCGAGATAATGTTCTCGACTTCCACACATTCTTCAAGACTCCCAGGATTTTCGCCCCCTCCCCACCCTATGATCCACTTCCACTTCCATGGTTCCATCCGCTGCCAGATCCACTCCCAGATGTCTAAAACACTTTACTTCCTCCAGTTTTTCTCCATTCAAACTTACCTCCCAATTGACTTGACCCTCAACCCTACTATACCTAATAACCTTGCTCTTATTCACATTTACTCTTAACTTTCTTCTCTCACACACTTTACCAAACTCAGTCACCAGCTTCTGCAGTTTCTCACATGAATCAGCCACCAGCGCTGTATCATCAGCGAACAACAACTGACTCACTTCCCAAGCTCTCCCATCCACAACAGACTTCATAATTGCCCCTCCTTCCAAAACTCTTGCATTCACCTCCCTAAGAACCCCATCCATAAACAAATTAAACAACCATGGAGACATCACACACCCCTGCCGCAAACCTACATTCACTGAGAATGAATCACTCCCCTCTCTTCCTACACGTACACATGCCTTACATCCTCGATAAAAACTTTTCACTGCTTCTAACATCGTGCCTCCCACACCATATATTCTTAATACCTTCCACAGAGCATCTCTATCAACTCTATCATATGCCTTCTCCAGATCCATAAATGCTACATACAAATCCATTTGTTTTTTCAAGTATTTCTCACATACATTCTTCAAAGCAAACACCTGATCCACACATCCTCTACCACTTCTGAAACCACACTGCTCTTCCCCAATCTGATGCTCTGTACATGCCTTCACCCTCTCAATCAATACCCTCCCATATGATTTACCAGGAATACTCAACAAACTTATACCTCTGTAATTTGGGCACTCACTCTTATCCCCTTTGCCTTTGTACAATGGCACTATGCACGCATTCCGCCAATCCTCTGGCACCTCACCATGAGTCATACATACATTAAATAACCTTACCAACCTGTCAACAATACAGTCACCCCCTTTTTTAATCAATTCCACTGCAATACCATCCATATATATATGTATATATATATATATATATATATATATATATATATATATATATATATATATATATATATATATATATATATATATATATATATATATATATATATATATATATGTATATATATGTGGAGGAAGTGAAGTGTTTTATATATCTGGCATTGGATTTGGAAGCGGATGGAACTATGGAAGCGGAAGTGACCTATAGGGTTGGGGAGGTGGCGAAAATCCTGGGAGCGTTGAAGAATTTGTGGAAGTCGAGAATATTATCTCGGAAAGCAAAAATGGGTATATTTGAAGGAATAGTGGTTCCGACAATGTTGTATGGTTGCGAGGCGTGGGCTATGGATAGAGTTGTGCGGAGGAGGGTGGATGTGCTGGAAATGAGTTGTTTGAGGACTATATATAGTGTGAGGTGGTTTGATCGAGTAAGTAATAAAAGGGTAAGAGAGATGTCTGGTGGTAAAAAGAGTGGTTGAGAGAGCAAAATAGGGTGTTTTGAAAAGGCTTGGTCACATGGAGAGAATGAGTGAGGAAAGATTGACAAAGAGGATATATATGCCAGAGGTGGAGGGATCGAGGAGAAGTGGGAGACCAAATTGGAGGTGGAAAGATGGAATGAGACAGATTTTGAGTGATCGGGGCCTGAACATGCAGGAGGGTGAAAGGCTGCAAGGAATTTAGTGAATTGGAACGATGTGGTATACCAGGGTCGACGTGCTGTCAATGGATTGAACCAGGGCATGTAAAGCGTCTGGGGTAAACCATGGAAAGTTTTGTGAGGCCTGGATGTGGAAAGAGAGCTGTGGTTTCGGTGCATTATAAATGACAGCTAGAGACTGAGTGTGAATGAATGTGGCCTTTGTGTCTTTTCCTAGCGCTACCTTGCGCACATGCGGATGGAGGGGGTTGCCATTTTTTTGTGGCGGAGTGGAGACGGGAATAAATAAGGGCAGACAGTATGAATCATGTACTTGTGTATATATGTGTCTGTCTGTGCGTGTATATGTATGTATACGTTGAGATTTACAGGTATGTATATATGCGTGTTTGGACGTGTATGTGAGTGGGTTGGGCCATTCTTTCGTTTGTTTCCTTGCACTACCTTGCTAACGCGGGAGACAGCTGGAAATCCTTCCCTCTCGTTTTTTTTTTTTTTTAATTTTCCAAAAGAAGGAACAGAGAAGGGGGCCAGGTGAGGATATTCCCTCTAAGGCCAAGTCCTCTGTTCTAAACGCTATCTCGCTGAAGCGGGAAATGGTGAATAGTATGAAATATATATATATATATATATATATATATATATATATATATATATATATATATATATATATATATATATATATATATATATATATATATATATATATTCATATTGTTACTAACTCAATACTTATCTAGCAAGGTCCCCAATAACATATTTATGTTACAAATACTATAATGATCCTTGTCTTTGCAAGGACGTTAGTTTTGTTACGTTACAAAACACAGGATAACACTATCTTAACGTTATGGGATTAAAACAAACACTAGGGTTAGAATTACTTATAATGAAAGAATTCAAGTGTACAAGGTGAACACATAAATTAGGCATGAATCATTTACGGTAACACCGAACGTGAGTTTAACATTGAACATGAATTTAACATTGATCATGAGTTAACATTCCAGATAAAATTTCAAACCATGAGATCTCTTTCCTTTATGACAAGTTGACTATGACAAGTTGACTATAAAAACATGGCACAAGACATTCGTTGGGCAATTATATTTCACGCAACTAAACCTATTGTGACACGGTAAACATCTTTCAATGTAGGGTAGCGGTGGCTACGGGGCTCGAGACAGGGAAAGCCTCCATAACCTAGATGGGCTCGGGACTGCTGAAGGAATCGACTCCCAGACGATCGTCTGAACCTTTTATCTGAAGGACCAGCAAGGCAGGAACAGCTAGCCACGCCTTGACCCGCCACTATGGCTACGATAGGTCGGTATGATCACAATTGCCCTTTATAGGTCAAAAGACTGATTGTCACGCCCTCATCCCAACGTGATTGGCTGGAGGAGGCCTAAGGTCCGGCCCTCATCTTGCGTGAGTTCAAACTCCTTTGTTCACTTGTTCACGACAGCAGGGAATGTACGGGATGACGTACCCGTAGCTGGCCGCACGACTTGATCTGACGCCACTGATAAGGGTTCGGGTGCTGGAGGACTGGTCAACATCTGCTACAAAACAGAATTACTATGGCAAATAACTCGGTCAGGGAAGTGAGGTCCGAGCTGGTAGCAACAACACCGTATACAAAGGCACAACATACACAAAGACACACCATACATATATACGAACATGTGGGCACCCACACACATGTTCATAATACCCCTCTCCTTAAAGGAGAAAATTCCTGTAAGCGGAATTTTCTCACTTTAAGAGCGGGATAAACAATCAGATAACACATTATGTGCGCCAGCAATATGGTGAATATCTAAATTATACTCTTGAAGGAGCAAGGCCCACCTAGTTAACCTTTGATTCTTATCTCCGAATTTTTAACATATTTCAATGGGTGGTGGTCAGTATACACCCTGATAACATGACCTGAAGGACACAAATAAACGTGAAAGTGATGTAATACTAAAATTGAAGACAAAAGTTCCTTCTCAATGGTCGAATAATTCCTTTGAGCTTGATTGAATTTCTTACTAAAATAACTTACCGGGTACTCAACATGGTTCTCGTCCTCCTGCAAGAGGACAGCACCGGCTCCCACATTGCTGACATCAACAGCTAACTTGAATGGTTGAACAAAATCAGGAGCCTGCAAGATAGGACTATTTCAAAGTATGGATTTTAATTGATGAAAGGCTATCTCACAATGCTCATTCCAAACATATCTAACATCTTTCTTCAATAAATCTGTCAGAGGGGTTGCGTCTGTTGCAAAATTTACAATGAACATCCTATAGTACCAAACCATACCCATAAAACGTCTCGGTTCTCTCCGAGATCAGGGGGCACTCAGCTGGGATAAAGATTGGACCTTTGCAGTCGGTGGGGCTAGCTCACCTTGACCGATCACATATCCCAAATATTGCACCTTGGCCTTCACAAACTCGCATTTGTCCCAATTGAGAACAAGGTTAGCCTCATTCAAGGCCGTCAGAACGTTGTCAAGTCTCTGTAGATGTTCGTCCCAACTCTGAGTGTAGATCACAATATCATCCAGGTAGACGACACAACCAGGCAGATCTTTGATGAGGATGTCCATAAGTCGTTGAAATGTAGCATGGGCATTCTTCATGCCAAAAGGCATCACTTTACACTTATAAGTCCGTCCTAGCACTACAAAGGTGCTGATATCTTGTGCTCTCTCCGTCAATCTAATCTGCCAGTACCCTTTTCTGAGGTCTAATTTTGACAGGAAGCGAGCATTGCCGACGCGATCTATGCAATCTTCCACTCGCGGCAGGGGGTAACTGTCAGTTCTTGTCACCTCATTAACCCGGCGGTAGTCAATATAGAACGGATAGGTCCCATAGGGCTTGGATACGAGAGTAACAGGGGATCTCCACTCTGACTGACATGGCTCAATCGGGTCATGCTGAAGCATATAGTTCAGCTCAGTGCGAAGGATGGCCGCTCGTTGTGGGCTCACCCGGTACGGAGCCAATTTACCAGGTCGGGATTCCCCCACGTCCACGTCATGGTTTGTGAGCGAGGTCTGTCCAGGTGTGTCCGTCCAGGTGTTCTGACAGCAAGGCGGACATCTGCACACGTTGTTCCTTCGTCAATGCGAAAGTTTCGCTTCCCACTTCCCGTTCGCGCCTCCGGCCGGTTCCCAGGTCTCTGAGGCACTCGCAGCTACGAAGTCTACTTCGTCACACACGGCTACCGCTGGACGTTGTATGATGCAAACTGGCACCGTCGGTTCCAAAGGGGGAGAATCACGACTGAAATATGGTTTAAGCATGTTGATGTGGCATAATCTCCGACCTCTGCGCCTATCGGGGGCAGAGACAAGATAATTTGAGTCTCCCACGCTCCGGATAATGGTGTAGGGACCCTGAAAACAGACAGCCAAGGGTTTACCTGGCTGCGGTAGTAGAAGCCACACTTCGTCGCCCGTCTCAAAGCTTCTCAAAAGAGACCGTCTGTCAGACCATCTTGTCCTCCGTTCCTGAGTCTCTCTTGAATGGAAACGAGACAAATCCTCAGTCTCACCCACTGATTCTCGTACGGACTCGAAATCAGCACAGGAGGTATCACACAGCTTCTCCTCACTAATTTCATCCTCGAAAGACGTCGTCAGTTCCTGAGTCTCTCTCGAATGGGCACGAGACAAATCCTCAGTCTCACCCACTCACCCACATGAGGTATCACACAGCTTCTCCTCACTAATTTCATCCTCGAAAGACGTCCTCAGTTCCTCCGTCACAACGGAGTCTAAACCAGGAGAGAGGGTATCACACAGTTTCCTATCGCTGGTCTCACTCTCAGGGAGAGTCTTCACTTCCTGCGTTTCAACGGCTATGTCCTCAGGCACACGGCCTGCCGTGCCAGCTGTCATGGACCTGGCACCATCGTGCCAGGTTGGGGTCTATCTCTGGTACCTCTTCCTCAAGCTGCGCTACCTCCGTGGACTCCACCGGGCCCGTAGGCAACACCGGCACTGGTTTCATCTTCCCACCCGCTAAACCATTGCCTGACACAAAGTCCACGCCTGAGACAGGCAACTTCTCTACAACCCCTACAAGAGCATGACCCGTGAAGAGATCTGTTTCTACCCTCACATCGACTAGTGGAGCTTCCTTGGGACCCGACAGTCCATCTAGCAAGACTCGGTCTCCAAACTCTTCTCGCGGCACCAAGCCATCCAACATCAGGGACTGCAGCGCACCAGAATCCCGTAATTCGGTCACTTTTTGTCGTACACCACATCTACTAACATGGCTCTCAGACAGGAATACATTGTAGTTCCCACGGAACGGATCCTAACTACAGATTGATAAACATCCTTGCAACCCCTTACTTTCCTAAGAGCAGGGACAGCCTCACCTACTTTACTAAGTGGCCCTAAAGTTGAGATGAGACTCACCCGCCTACCCTTGGTAGAGTCTCTGAATTCCTTCACTCGAGCCCAGCAATCCTTCACCTGGTGCCAAGCCTTGCCACAGTGAGAGCAAAACTTTACTTTCTGGGAGTATTTCCCCTAACTTTTATGAGTTACCGGCAAGGTAGCAGATTCAGGTGGGATTACATGACCTTTGGTCCTCCATCTGCCGTCAAAGCCCTTTGAACGTCTATCTACGTCAAGTTTGAGATTTAGCACGTACTCATCTGCTAGTTTCCCAGCCTCCTCAAAATTCTCCGCTGTTTTAGTTATTATATACTGCAGTACATCACGGGGCACACCGTCCTTACATTCCTCGAATACTACTAGTTTTAGGACCGAGTCAGCATCATAATAAGCTCTTTCGGAGCGTACCCACTGCACACCTAACTTGTCACGAAAGTAATCTAAGTAGGTTTGATCAGGACGCTTATTCTTAACTCCAAATCTGAGCCGGTGTGCTTCCAGGCTTAAATGATAAGAATTCAGCACTGCCTGTTTCACGACCTCATAATCATTACACTGGTCACCGGTCAACGCGTTGTATGCAGACTCAGCTTTACCAAAAAGGATGGGACGTATCACGGTCGTCCAAGCCGATTTCGGCCAAGAGCAGTCATGGGCAGTCTGTTCAAATTTAAGGAAAAAGGAAACCACATCATCTTCATTGATCTTTGGTACGAGATGTAAGTTACCCGGGTAACTAAGACGACACTGGTCTTGATGGTGAAGCGTTAAGTCGAAGTTTTTCACGTTCTAGCGCGAACCTAGCTTGTTTAGTCTGCTCTTTCTGTACCTGCACCTGTGCTTGTGCATTGACTTTAGTTATCTATAGTTGGATTCGCCAGTAGGGATATTAGGAGGGATCGAGACTTCGGCCGACGTCAATGATGGAGCAGTATTGTCAACACTGATTTCAACATCAGGCGCAGCATTTACCAAGTGCTCACTAACAAAATGATATATTACTAAGGTTTCCAAGTGTACTTTACTAGCTGTCTGACCATAATTCACTTTTAACGTATCCGCAACAAGCCTCAACTCCTGCTCTCTTAAAGATTTAATGACCTCGGGAGAGGGCTCAGATCGACAGAACTGGTCAACGTCAGCGTCGCTGGTCAGCGGCATGATTAACGAATCAAGGAAAGAGATTCCGTTAAGGCAAGAAATATCCTGACGAGGTCGCCAATCTATATGTTACGAACTCAGTACTTATCTAGCAAGGTCGCCAATAACATACATATGTTACAAATACTATACTGAGCCTTGTCTTTGCAAAGACGTTAGATTTGTTACGTTACACAACACAGGATAAAAGTATCTTAACGTTATGGGATTAAAACAAACACCAGGGTTAGAATTACCTATAATGAAAGAATTCAAGTGTACAAAGTGAACACATAAGTCAGGTATGAATCATTTACGTTAACACCGAAAGTGAGTTTATATTTTTTTTTTTTTTTTTTTTACTTTGTCGCTGTCTCCCGCGTTTGCGAGGTAGCGCAAGGAAACAGACGAAAGAAATGCCCCCCCCCCCCATACACATGTATATACATACGTCCACAAACGCAAATATACATACCTACACAGCTTTCCATGGTTTACCCCAGACGCTTCACATGCCTTGCTTCAATCCACTGACAGCACGTCAACCCCGGTATACCACATCGCTCCAATTCACTCTATTCCTTGCCCTCCTTTCACCCTCCTGCATGTTCAGGCCCCGATCACACAAAATCTTTTTCACCTCATCTTTCCACCTCCAATTTGGTCTCCCTCTTCTCCTTGTTCCCTTCACCTCCGACACATATATCCTCTTGGTCAATCTTTCCTCACTCATCCTCTCCATGTGCCCAAACCACTTCAAAACACCCTCTTCTGCTCTCTCAACCACGCTCTTTTTATTTCCACACATCTCTCTTACCCTTACGTTACTCACTCGATTAAACCACCTCACACCACACATTGTCCTCAAACATCTCATTTCCAGCACATCCATCCTCCTGCGCACAACTCTATCCATAGCCCACGCCTCGCAACCATACAACATTGTTAGAACCACTATTCCTTCAAACATACCCATTTTTGCTTTCCGAGATAATGTTCTCGACTTCCACACATTCTTCAAGGCCCCCAGGATTTTCGCCCCCTCCCCCACCCTATGATCCACTTCCGCTTCCATGGTTCCATCCGCTGCCAGATCCACTCCCAGATATCTAAAACACTTCACTTCCTCCAGTTTATATATATATATATATATATATATATATATATATATATATATATATATATATATATATATATATATATATATATATATATATATATATATATATATATATATTTATATATATATATATATATATATATATATATATATATATATATATATATATATATATATATATATATATATATATATATATATATATATATATATATATACATATATATACATATATATATATATATATATATATATATATACATATATATATATATATATATATATATATATATATATATATATATATATATATATATATATATATATATATATATATATGTATATATATATATATATATATGTATATATATATATATATATATATATATATATATATATATATATATATATATATATATATATATATATATATTTATTCATTTTATTTTGCTTTGTCACTGTCTCCCGCGTTTGCAAGGTAGCACAAGGAAACAGACGAAAGAAATGGCCCAACCCCCCCATACACACGTATATACATACACGTCCCCACACGCAAATATACATACCCATACATCTCAATGTGCACATGTATATACACACACAGGCATATACATATATACACATGCACACAATTCACACTGTCTGCCTTTATTCATTCCCATCGCCACCTCGCTACACATGGAATAACATCCCCCTCCCCCCTCATGTGTGCGAGGTAGCGCTAGGAAAAGACAACAAAGGCCCCACTCATTCATAATCAGTCTCTAGCTGTCATGCAATAATGCCCGAAACCACAGCTCCCTTTCCATATCCAGGCCCCACACAACTTTCCATGGTTTACCCCAGACGCTTCACATGCCCTGATTCAATCCATTGACAGCACGTCGACCCCGGTATACCACATCGATCCAATTCACTCTATTCCTTGCACGCCATTCACCCTCCTGCAAGTTCAGGCCCCGATCACACAAAATCTTTTTCACTCGATCTTTCCACCTCAAATTTGGTGTCCCACTTCTCGTTCCCTCCACCTCCGACACATATATCCTCTTCGGCACTCATTCTCTCTATGTGCCCAAAGCATTTCAAAACACCCTCTTCTGCTCTCTCAACCACGCTCTTCTTATTTCCACACATCTCTCTTACCCTTACATTACTTACTCGATCAAACCACCTCACACCACATATTGTTCTCAAATATCTCATTTCCAGGACATCCACCCTCCTACGCAAAAGTCTATCCATAGCCCACGCCTCGCAACCATACAACATTGTTGGAACCACTATTCCTTCAAACATACCCATTTTTGCTTTCCGAGATAATGTTCTCGACCTCCACGCATTCTTCAAGGCTTTCAGGATTTTCGCCCCCTCCCCCACCCTATGTTTCACTTCCGCTTACATGGTTCTATTCGCTGCCAGATCCACTCCCAGATATCTAAAACACTTTACTTCCTCCAGTTTTTCTCCATTCAAACTTACCTCCCAGTTGACTTGACCCTCAACCCTACTGTACCTATTAACCTTGCTCTTTTTCACATTTACTCTTAACGTTCATCTTTCACACATTTTTCCAAACTCAGTCACCAGCTTCTGCAGTTTCTTACATGAATCAGCCACCAGCAGTGTATCATCAGCGAACAACAACTGACTCACTTCCCAAGCTCTCTCATCCCCAACAGACTGCATACTTGCCCGTCTTTCCAAAACTCTTGCATTCACCTCCCTAACAACCCCATCCATAAACAAATTAAACAACCATGGAGACATCACACACCCCTGCCGCAAACCTATATTCACTGAGAACCAATCACTTTTACATGTACACATGTCTTACATCCTCGATAAAAACTTTTCACTGCTTCTAACAACTTGCCTCCCACACCATGTATTCTTAGTACCTTCCATAGAGCATCTCTATCAACTCTATCATATGCCTTCTCCAGATCCATAAATGCTACATACAAATCCATTTGCTTTTCTAAGTATTTCTGACATACATTCTTCAAAGCAAACACCTGATCCACACATCCTCTACCACTTCTGAAACCACACTGCTCTTCCCCAATCTGATGCTCTGTACATGCCTTCACCCACTCAATCAATACCCTCCTATATAATTTACCTGGAATACTCAACAAACTTATACCTCTGTAATTTGAGCACTCACTCTTATCTCCTTTGCCTTTATACAATGGCACTATGCACGCATTCCGCCAATCCTCAGGCACCTCACCATGAATCATACATACATTAAGTAACCTTACCAACCAGTCAACAATACAGTCACCCCCTGCCTTGCCGGCTTTCATCTTCCGCAAAGCTTTTACTACCTCTTCTCTGTTTACCAAATCATTTTCCCTAACCCTCTCACTTTGCACACCACTTCGACCAAAACACCTTGTATCTGCCACTCTATCATCAAACACATTCAACAAACCTTCAAAATACTCACTCCATCTCCTTCTCACATCACCACTACTTGTTATCTCCTCCCCATTAGCCCCCTTCACTGAAGTTCCCATTTGCTCCCTTGTCTTACACACTTTATTTACCTCCTTCCAGAACATCTTTTTATTCTCCCTAAAATTTAATGATACTCTCTCACCCCAACTCTCATATGACTGGGAGATGTATAAAAGAAACAGGCAGGAGGTCAAGAGAAAGGTGCAAGAGGCGAAAAAGAGGGCAAATGAGAGTTGAGGGTAAGACACTATCATTAAATTTTAGGGAGAATAAAAAGATGTTTTGGAGGGAGGTAGATAAAGTGCATAAGACAAGGGAATAAATGGGGACATCGGTGAAGGGGGCTAATGGGGAGGTGATAACATGTAGTGGTGATGTGAGAAGGATATGGAGTGAGTACTTTGAAGGTTTGTTGAATGTGTTTGATGATAGAGTTGCAGATATAGGGTGTTTTTTTCGAGGTGTTGTGCAAAGTGGAAGGGTTAGGGAGAATGATTTGGTAAACAGACAAGTGGCAGTAAAAGCTTTACGGAAGATGAAAGCCGGCAAGGCAGCGGGATTGGATGGTATTGCAGTGGCTTTTTTTTAAAAAAGGGGGTGACTGTATTGTTCCGCGGTTGGTAAAATTATTCAATGTATGTATGACTCATGGTGAGGTGCCTGAGGATTGGTGGACTGCTTGCATAGTGCCATTGCACAAATGCAAATGAAATAAAAGTGAGTGATCATATTCAGAGGTATAAGTTTGTTGAGTATTCCTGGGATATTATGTTGTAGGGTATTGATTGAGAGGGTGAAGGCATGTACAGAGCATCAGATTGGGGTAGAACAGTGTAGTTTCAGAAGTGGTAGAGGATGTGTGGATCAGGTGTTTGCTTTGAAGAATGTATGTGAGAAATACTTAGAAAAGCAAATGGATTTGTATGTAGCATTTATGGATCTGGAGAAGGCATATGAAAGAGTTGATAGGGATGCTCTGTGGAAGGTATTAAGAATATATGGTGTAGGAGGCAAGTTGTTAGAAGCAGTTGAATGTTTTTATCGAGAATGTAAGGCATGTGGACGGGTAGGAAGAGAGGAATGTGACTGGCTCTCCTTGAATGTTGGTTTGCGACAGGGGTGCGTGATGTCTCCATGTTTGTTTAATTTGTTCATGGATGGGATTGTTAGGGAGGTGAATGCAAAAGCTTTGGAAAGAGGGGCAAGAATGCAGTCTACTGTGAATGAGAGAGCTTGGGAAGTGAGTCAGTTGTTCGCTGATGATACAGCGGTTGTTTCTGATTCGTGTGAGAAACTGCAGAAGATGGTGAGTGAGTTTGGTAGAGTGTGTGAAAGAAGAGAGCTGAGAGTAAATGTGAATAAGAGAAAGGTTATTAGGTACAGTATGATTGAGGGACAAGTCGATTGGGAGGTAAGTTTGAATGGAGAAAAACTGGAGGAAGTAAAGTGTTTTAGATATATGGCAGTGGATTTGGCAGCGAGCGGATGGAACCATGGAAGCGGAAGTGAATCATAGGGTTGGGGAGGGGTTGAAAGTTCCGGAAGCGTTGAAAAATGTGTGGAAGTCGAGAAAATTATCTTGGAAAGCAAAAATGAGTATGTTTAAAGGAAAAGTGGTTTCGACAATGTTATATGGTTGCGAGGCATAGGCTATAAATAGAGTTGTGCGGAGGAGGGTGGATATGCTGGAAATGAGATGTTTGAGGACAATATGTGGTGTGAGGTGGTTTGATGAAGTAATGAAGGGTAAGAGAGACGTGTGGTAATAAAAAGAGTGTGGTTGAGAGAGAAGCGGGTGTTTTGAAATGGTTTGGTCACCTAGAGAGAATGAGTTAGGAAAGATTGACAAAGAGGATATATGTGTCAGAGGTGGAGGGAACGAGAAGTTGGAGGTAGAAAGATGGATTGAAAAAGATTTTGAGTGATCGAGGCCTGAACATGGTGGAGGATGAAAGTTGTGCAAGGAACAGATTGAATTTGAACGATGTGGTATACCGGGGTCGACGTCCTGTCAGTGGATTGAACCAGGGCATGTAAAGCGTCTGGGGTAAACCATGAAAAGTTCTGTGGGGCTTGGATGTGGAAAGGGAGCTGTGGTTTCGGTGCATTATACATGACAGGTAGAGACTGAGTGTGAACGAATATCGCCTATGTTGTCTTTTCCTAACACTACCTCGCGCACATGAGGGTGGAGGGGTCTTCATTTTCATGTGTGGCGGGATGGCGACGGGAATGAATAAGGGCAGACAGTGTGAATTATGTACATGTGTATATACGTATATGGCTGTGTGTGTATATATATGTATACGTTGAGGTGTATAGGTATGTATATTTGCGTGTGTGGACATGTATGTATATACATGTGTATATGGGTGGGTTGGGCCATTCTCTCTCTATCTCTCTCTCTCTCTCTCTCTCTCTCTCTCTCTCTCTCTCTCTCTCTCTATATATATATATATATATATATACATATATATATATATATATATATATATATATATATATATATATATATATATATATATATATATATACATATATATATATATATATATATATATATATATATATATATATATATATATATATATATATATATATATATATATATATATATATATATATATGTATATATATATATATATATATTTATATATATATATATATATATATATATATATATATACATATATATATATATATATATATATATATATATATATATATATATATATATATATATAGAGAGAGAGAGAGAGAGAGAGAGAGAGAGAGAGAGAGAGAGAGAGAGAGAGAGAGAGAGAGGAGCAGATGTTCTTAAGAATCTTGATTATGATAACCAGTTGAAAGAGTTAACAGATCCAGTCGTAAAGTAGCGCTAGAAAACTAAACCCTTACCAAATAGGGTATTATGATTACACACGTGTATGAGGATGTCTACATATCTCCTTGTTCAGAGTGGGAGTCCAGTGTCTCTATCTGTTTATATCTCTGTGTTGGATAATCTGCCACACTACGGTCAGCTCGTGAGATGATAATTTTTGGGGCTGGTGAGGCCCCATGGTAAAATGGTAGGTTTCTCAAGTGTTTTAACTTGATAGGCACCAGTCTTATGTCCATGTCCTGTAACAAAGGTAGGTCATCTGTCTTCCATATGTCGTCCACATACGCATCCCAGAGCCCAGTAACGGCCTGTGTGTGTATCAGGCACGCCTTCATGATCCGTTATGGAAGGTCTGCTAAGGTACGTGGGAGTTGCATCACGTCTCGTATGTCGTAAGCCTTCGATCACATCACCGTCTCTCGATTCCTTAGTTCGCCGTGTGATTAATTTACCATTTTTAGTCAGCAAATCACTTCCAAACTAAAGCTGCAGTATATGATAACTTTGGCTCAGCCTCTTGATTATATCCTGAGTGTCCAAATGCGAACTATTAGCGATGGTTGTTTAACTTTTTTTGCATAGTGTAGGCATCCACATAGTAGACAATGGTTAGTGTGCGGCAAATGGCAAGTCCTTCACACGCCATTGTAAGGAGTGGGGCACATCAAAGAGCATTGATTTTTGTTGTTAATTTTGTCGCTGAAAACCCACCTCCCCCGATACATCGAAGATCCATATTTGAGATCAGGAACGAGCGAATCATTCGCCTGTTTCGCACGTCTTAAAGTTATCTCAGGGAAGTCTGGTGTCACTTCTTTTCGTTCACACACCGGAGGAGGTAAAGCCACCCTTCTCCCATTTTTTATGCATGTTAAGGTTTATGTGTAGCAAAGAAGATGGGTCAGGTGACGATGCAGTCCACAGGTGTTGTGTGAGGGACAAAGATGTATGGAATGATAATCACCATGAGAAAAGAATTCTGTCTCACATTCCCTTTTCTTTTTTTGTTCAGGCCCTAGTTATGTGTGTGTGTGTGTGTGTGTTTTCTTTATTGAAGGCTACAGTCACGGACAGAAATCCACATCCAGGCCGGGCCTTAATTGAAATGTAGAGAGAATTATGAAACGGAAAACGAAAAGACGAGGGAAAGTATTTTCGAATTTTTGAGAAAGTGAAAGGCCAGTTTTTGAAATGTGCTAGGCCACAGTTATGGGAAGAGATATGAGGAGGTAGAGAGTTCCAAAACTTCGACGTGTAGGGAAAGAAGCAGGTGTTAAAACGGCCCACCCTTGAGGTGCCGATGACATCACAATAATCATGTGACGCAGCAGCTTGCCAAGTATAGCGTGGTGTAGCTTGTGGTAGTGGCACACAAGCAGCCAGTTCTCAAGTGCAAAAACCAAAGCAATACCTATAGAAGAGGGAATGTGAGCCAACATTGTGGAGAAAGGCAAGGGATCAAGTTTCGAAGTTAGACTGGGACTGTTTATAGGTCGGACCATTTTCGACTGAACTCTGTCAAGTAAGGATACAGAGCTAGAACCACTTTAGATATGAGCACAGTACTCAATAGAAGGACGAATGAATCCTTTGTGTAAACAGAGCAGCTGTTCAGAAGAGAAGTTTAGACATCTAAACAGAACACCAAGTTTCTTAGAGGCAGAATTAGCTATTCCCGTAAAGTAGGGTTCCCAAGAAAGAGTTGACGTTACAGAAATACCAAGTATGTTCATTGAGCCAAGAGGTAGAATCACAGAACCGTCAAATGAGAGACGAGAGTTGTAAGAAGTTTTCGACAAAAAGATAGGTAGCAATTAGGACTTGAAGGCATTAGGATAAACAAGATTTTGTGTACCCCGCTAAGATATCCTGTCCAAGTCTGAGATTATCGAGAAAGCTGTGTCATTACGAGATGCAGATCAAGTGAGAATAGAGGGAGCAGAATTAAACGATGTGGATGAATGCAGTGTTAAGTTGTCAGCGTATGAGTCCATTGGATTATTTGTGAAGGAGAGTAAATCCTTGACCAAAAAGGAGAATAAAGTGTAGGGAATAGGACAGAACCTTGAGAGACACCGCTGTTGATGGAGAAAAAAAGGGAGAGGCTGATCCATCAACAACAACTGAGATAGATCGGCCGAAGAGGAAGCTAGATATCAAGGAGCGAAGTGAGAAAGGGAAGCCAAAAGAGAGGAACTTAGACACTGCTACCACACACTGTCAAAAGCCTTAGATATATCATGCGCAACTATATATTACTCGCCAAAATCTTTCAGGGATGATAAGCAGACATTAGTAAGATAGGAAAGAATATCACTAGTGGATCTCGTCTTACGTACGTCACACTGGTGGTCAGAGCAAAGACTGTTATTTTCGAGTTGTTAAAGGATATGTTGGTTGAGGAATGATTCAGTGGAGAAATCAAAACGGTCACCCTTCTTACGGACGGGATGTATCGATGCTTTCAAGGAGAAGGAAAGGTTTTGGCTTTTAAACAGAAACGGAACAGACGAGCAAGCACAGGTACTCGGGGATGGTTTTTCACTAGGACCTTTTCTTGCCTTGCTTCGAAAAACTCGCTTTCCTTTACCGTCCCCTGCCCGTAATCATTGCAAGCAAGTTACCTGTGACACGAAGTGTTCTTATATTCAACAGAAGTGCGATAACATCTCTTCATCCACCGACTGCTCTTTCTGGTCTTTAACTAAAGGCATCTTTAACAACTTCTGTCGTTCTCCCCTCCTTCACCTTTCCGTTCTGAACGATAAAATAGCTGTCTCTGCCGTAGACAAAATAACTCTTTTTGTTTCCCGTTTCTCCTCTAACTCCATCTTGGATAACTCTAAGATTCCTTCACCCACCGGTGCTCATCTTACTAATCCTATGCCCCTTCCAGTAATCTCTTTTCGGAATGTCTTAAAGCACTACTTACTCTGAACACTAGCAAGGCTTATGGTCCTGAACATTCACCTGTCCTTACTCGTTTGTTCCGCCTCTGTTTAAAAACCAGAATTTCCCCTTTTTCTTAGAAGCATATATTGATACATCCCATCCCTAAGAAGGGTGACCGTTCTGATCTCCTCAGTCTATCGTCCTATTGCTTTGACATTTACCATTTCCAAAGTCTTTGAATCCCTCCTCAACTCCACATCCTTAGACATCTCGAAAATCACAGTTTTCACTCTGATCACCAATATGGCTTCCGTATGGCCTATCATATTAATGTCTAGTCATCATCCCTGAAAGAGTTTGGGGAGTCATTTGTAGTTATCCTTGACATATTAAAAGCTCTTTACAAGGTGTGGCATCGGGATCTCATCTCTATCTCCACTCTTTTGGCTTCCCTCCTTCACATTGCTTCTTCATATCTAGCCCCTTTCATCGGCCGATCTATCCATGCGGTTGTTGATGGATCCCCCTTTCCATTTTCTCTATCAACAGTGGTATGCCTCAGGGTTCTGTCCTGTCCCCTACACTTTTTCTTCTTTTTTCAACGACTTTCTTTCCTCCGTAAATAATACAATGCACTCATACGCTGACGACTCAACACTGCATTCATCCACATCCTTTATCATTCTTTTCCTTCTCACACTCGATTTGCTACTCGTGTCAGTTTTGACACAGTTTTGTCAATAAACTCAGTGGAATAGACATAATCTAGTTAAGTTTAATGCCTCCAATACCCAGCTTCTACCCATCTCTCTATCGAAAACTACAAACCCTGGCCTCTCCTTTGATGGTTTTGTAATTCCACACCTTGGAAAACTCATATCATGGGAATAGTTAAGTCTGCCTCTAAAAAACTGAATGTCTTGTTTAGATGTTAAAACTTCTTTTTCTTTTGAAGAGTTGTTCCTTTTACAAAAGGGATTGAATCGTCCTTGTATAAAGTACTGCTTTCACATCTGGGGTGGTTCTGTCTCTGCATCCAAACTTGACCCACTTGTCCTACGCCTCAATGTTGGTTCGCTTTCCCTCTTCTATTGGTATTACTTTGGTTTTTGCTCCCGAGGACTGGCTGCTTGTGTACCCTCACCACTAGGTAGACCACACAATACTCGGCAAGCTACTGAGTCATATGATTACTGAATGGCCATTGACAGGTCAAGGGTTGGCCATTTTGATAACTGCTTCTTTCTCTACATGTCGAAGCTTTGGAACTCTCTACCTTCTCATGTCTCTCCCAATAGCTATGACCTGGCACATTTCAAAAGACAAGTTTTTCACTTTCTCCAAAATTCGTAAATACTTTGTCTTTCCTTTTTCCTTTCATTATTTTCTCTATAACTGAATTATGGCCCGGCAATGATGTGAACTTTTTTCCGTGACTGGAGGCTTCAGCATAACAAGAGGAAAAAAGAAGACATGTAAAACTATTACACTTTATTCCTATATCCTTCTTGACAACACACATAACCCAACATATCAGTAGGGCTTATGAAGATACCTTCAGGAAACTGCCCTGAGTACTACCTTGGTTATAACAATCGTCCACGGTCATCAACCATTCCTCTGTAACTATACTTAGACGAACTTAAAAGCTTGAGCAATAATGAACCTTGAATCTATAGTTTCTAATGGATTTTTAGTTTCCATCAAGAAGGCAAGGCTGGGATTTACCAGAACAACCACTAACCTCCCTAGCAAAGCTATACGAACTATATCAGGCAATAGAAACGATGGCAACCCTACCTACAGAACAATTTATTTGACAGAAGACAAATGGATGCGGTAGAAACCCTCAACCATGAGACAGCCAGGCAACACCATTCACTTCATAGGGTGTCACTAAAAGCTACCGCAGGATAACATAAGATGAAATATTCAATGAATTAGAGAAATCATTGTATCTAAAGTCTTCACTCACGAATGATCCAAAAGCGCATTTCAGAAGAGAAAACAGCTCAGAACGAATTAAGTATGAACGATTTCTAATTCAAAGGGAAAGAGCAGAGGATCAGACAGCATAATGAGGACATAATAGAGTATATGTCTCCGCAAATTTATTTATCTTAAGGGTCACCCTCACACACACACACACACACGCACACACAAACACACACACACACGGAAAAGAGAGAGAGAGAGAGAGAGAGAGAGAGAGAGAGAGAGAGAGAGAGAGAGAGAGAGAGAGAGAGAGAGAGAGAGAGAGAGAGAGAGAGAGAGAGAGAGAGAGAGAGAGAGAGAGAAGCTAAGAAGTCAGACAATGCCAAATGCTATTACTTGATACATGAAGCAACAACATATTCCACGTCTGCTACAGAATATATATATTTCACGTTTGTTGCCAAAAGATATACTAAGAGAGCCAGGAATAAATTGTACAAGTCTTGAAATCCTTTTTCCAGGATATGGACACTTCAGCGCTGCATGAACTACCTACACTCCACATGTTACGTCAAGTCTAAAGCCGCCCACACACGATCAATTTTTTCGTCAATTAATTGATATCAATTTATTGACGTCAATGAATTGATGGAAAAATTGACCGTGTGTGGGGAACATTGATATAGATTTAATTGAAACAATTTCATTGAATCAATTCATTGAGAGATCAAAACTCCTTTGATATTTATTGATGGGTCTTCAATAGAATTGAGCGTGTGTGGGCAAAGCGTCAATATATTGATCAATAATTTAGTGTTTTCCCAGCAGTGAAAGAGTCGTCATCGTAATCATGGCTGAAAAGAAGAAAGAAAGTGAGCGTAAGATGATGAGGGAGATAATCGACGTTTATAGATCCTTGATGATTTGCTGTTCTTGAAGACATCTTGTGATGGCTCGGCAGGTTTCAAAAACAATCAGACTGATAGCTCGTGGAGAAGTTCTGGTGAGGAATTTCATATCTTCGAAAGAATTTCCAGTGGCTAAAAATCTCAATGTGATACTGAGACGCGCATTTGGTGAAATGGCTTCTCGCATGGTAGTATTTTGTTTGACTATCATTGGCATCACTAAATTTAGAAGTTCGTCGTAAGATTCGGCGTCCATTCTGAGGAAATTCCTGTAATCCTCTGGCTCGTCGTCCCTTAATTCCCTCAGCAATCGTGTATGTCCTAGTTCCCTTCGACAGAGATACCATTTCTTCGCCCACTTACTCCTCTTCTTTCGCTTTGGAGTGTCCAGAGCAAGCACTATTCCTAGAGCCACAGATGCTTTCATCTCGAAATTATGAATCAAACTGAAAATTGAGGTAAAATCATTGACCGTGTGTGGGCACAGTGATTTCCTCAATTTTATTGACGTCAATAGATTGATATCAATTAATTGACGAAAAAATTGATCGTGTGTGGGCGGCTTAACATACGACACAACTAACAGGAGAGAGAAGGCGGACAAACAAGCCAAAATCAACAGAACTGTTTGTGTGTTCAGCTGGGTCACCGTTATCCATGTACGAAAGAGATTTCTCAGAACTCAAGGACTTGAGTAGGCCTATCGTGATATAGAAAATAAAGAGTGACGCACAGTGATCGGAAGATAACGAAGCATGTAAACTATACAACAAAATGACTGAAGCTGTTACTGGAATGTTACACCCTTCAGGCGAGATTTTAACTCATTTTCTCCAGCACGGTATTGAGTTGACGATTTCTCAGTGCAGCTTTTCGAGAAACGTATTTCCTTCATATGATAATGAATCACAGAACAGGTAGTTTTCATCGATGTCTCACATGTGCAGGTTACACATTTGTTAGTTTAATTAACAGATGAATCTAAGAGTGTGGTGTGAGAGTCTCTTAAACTAGATAGTGAGATGCCCGTGGATCTGATTTTCTTTTTTTTCTGATGGTTGAGAGAAAAATGGTTATTGTGAGTGACCTTTAGTGATGGTAAATGTCAATCATTCATTAAAGGGTGAGGTGTTGTTGGCTTTAGCTGTTCATCAATAACTTTCCATAAGTTACATTTGTTGTGTCTGATGATCATTGGATCTTGCTATCACGTTTCTCAAGTTTAACTTTTTTTGTTCAAACAGATTACCTTTGTTTTTCTAAAGCTTCACAGCTTCCTGGGTTTGGTTTTGAACTTTCTCTTGTCAAACAGTGGTTTCAGGGAGCGGGAGTTTTGAGCTCTTTTGAATGTATTTCGCTTCCACGTCTAAAGCTTTGATGATCAGTGTTGATATGGCTTCAGGGTGTGTATTTTAATCGTCTATTTCAGATGATACAAATATTCTATTCTACGATATGCGTCGGATGGTTTAGGAATATTCCATTTTGGTATGGACAATTGTTCACTTGAGCTGTTAGTACTTCTATTTTGTTTGTCACTACAGCATAAGGACCTATTAGGAATGTTTGATTTCCTCTCTATAAGCGTAATCAAACTTCATACCTTCTGCCCATCCTTGGCCAGTTTTCGCTGTAATGTGTTGTTTAGTAATGATATGAGATAGTCCGGTTGTATCTGGGATGGCTGACAATTAGCTTAAACTTCTGTTATTATGAGTGATTCTGTACGGCTGGTATGGAGCATTATCATTTTAGCTATTGACCTTACTAGATCAATCTTGCTTGGTTGAATCTACCGAGCAACCATACAATGATCTCGCAGTGTTGATGCATACGTTCTGTATCTTTTAATTTGCTATCTAAATATTGGTTAATTTCAGTAAATTATTTGCTCCTCATTGATCTACTCAATTTTCTTAGTATTTTTAGGGAAATTGCTCTAATGGATGCTAAATCGTGAGAGAAGTTTACTCTTTATTTTAGTAAAGTTTTTCAGAGACCTGATATTACCCCTTCCAATATCTGCATTCTTTGTTATTGAAGGCAAGGTGTGTGTGTGTGTGGTGGTGGTGGTGGGGGGCGGGGGGCGGTTAAAAAGGGATTCGATTTCCTTGGCCACTGGTGACGTCATGGCTTCATTTTCAATCACGTCTTTGTGCTTCAGTGGTTTAGTTAACTGTGGTCGTTTCCAAACTCGGAGTTTGACTTTGTCCGTATCTGAATATATTTTAATGTTTCTGTATCAGCATATCTTTTTTTGTTCTTGTTCTGCTTTAGCAATTTATTTGTGTTTGAGGTGAAAGCTTTTGTTTGTATACAGCGATCACCACAAGTTTATTTAGCTCTTTGTATCATTAAAGGAACTTTTACTTCAACTGTAGTTATTGTTTTGTGTACGTTTTCCATCAGTTGGTCTGACTGCGTTAACCTAGACTCTATCGCTTTATTGCACTGGCAGTTGTGTTGGATATACTGGTGAAACCATTTTGACTTACTCGGATGTACATCTGTTATTGTAAGAATTTATCATTTTTGTTTCCTCCTCTCCTGGTTCCTGGGCGTTGAATTGTTATACTTTTGCTGATAGTTGCATTCGTTTTGGCGCTGTGTCCACTGTTTTTTTTGCTTTTGCTTTCTCTGGTAAGTCCGTGAATTTTCGAGATCTAACCAGACTGTGTATCTCTTTTTCTCTGGAATAAGACTGATGCTATTTGGAAATCGATTGTCATTCACCATGGGCGAGGATCCGTCTCGTGTTTAGCACATTCTCAGAATTTGATATTTTCATCTGTGAATTTGCGCACTATGACTATACGTTTGATATTCCAATCACTGTAGTAGAGCTGGATAATAAGTCAATAAAACTGACCTGAAACTTTGCATTTATTATCTTTATTATTAATGAGCAGATCTTATGTTTACTGACTCCTTTAGTCGAAATGAATTATAAAGAATTTATTTCGACTAAAGCCTGAATTACTTTACGCAATGGTCTTTGTGGCGTTGAATTTTAGGTTTCATATTAAATGAATCTTTTGTGAGGTACATGTTGACCAGGACATGTGTTAGGTTTCATTCGAATGGTTCACAATATTTGCTTTACAACTGCCAGTATCTAAACTTGTTTTTTATATAGTAGCCGACGTGGCGCGTACAGACACATGCCCTTATCTTGGCAGGTCAGGATGAAACTAAAGAGAATACAGGAAAAAGAATTGAATTGATTGTAGTTCCTTAAGGACTTGTAGACCTCACTGTTAAAGGTGGAATGGTTTTATGAAGATGTATAGACTTAAGGTGGAAGAGAAGTCCACAGATAAGCTATTCAAATGAATGAGGTATTAGCGTGGCAGGTTTCCACTCAGGAACGAAGTGAAACAGCAGCTATGGAGGGACAAATGCAAACAGCTCACGAAAGCAGTGAACCATGTGATACCTGAAGAATAGGGAGACGACAGGAAGATCTTGACGAACAGATAGGGATGGTCAAAGAAAGCTGGGGAGTTAATCATGGGAACGCTTTTGATTCCACTCTGGCTTAGAGAGAGGTTGGGGGATGAGCGATCCCAGATACGTGAGCAGTAATTGGGAGAACAAAGTCCATAGAGATATGGAACAGCTCGCCCCAAGAGATATTATTACATACTTATAAAATACTCCTAGTTTCCGGGAATCAGATCTTGTAATGTTCATGATTTGGGTTTCCAAGATAAAAAGGATGCTATGATTTTCCAGACATGTCTATGTTATCGCAGGGTTAAACTATAATGTTTTTAAATTTAACAGAGAAGCGAGTGAGATTTAGAAAGACATATTGGGATATACAGGATGCTACCACCATTAAATTCAACCAGGTCACCTATTCCCCATTCTGAGACGATGCAGAGGTCCAAAGTAAAAAAGTAATTATAATTAACAGAAGAGAAAGAGCTAGTATTAGAAAGTGAAGGGGAGTGAAAATGGAATTATCGTCGTAAGAGAGAACAGGGCTAGAATTTAAAGAAAGAATGTTTATGAAGGGAATAAATACATCAGTAATAATATGGAAGATGTGCTCCGTCAATGTTAATCGAAGGACCACTTAGAGGAAGCTTTGTCTTAGAGAACAGAAACAAGCAGCAGAGCCACCACCATCTGTCACCACTCGTTCATACAACTTACCAGGGACATTCAGCAAAATTATACATCTGTAACTCTCGCTATCACTTTTTGTAATCCTTGCCTTTATAAAAGGCAAGTGACAGAGTGAAGTATGGGTATGATGACATAACGGTTCTGGTCACATACTGGGAAACGAAACTTATGCTGCACAATCGTCTTATAAATGACTAGAAATGTACTTTATATGACCCTGTGTCCCTAATAGACAGATGTTGACAAACCCTTAAAAGGAGGGAGGAAGGGCTCTTTCTCGTTACCGCACTGCTAGTTAGCGTATATCACTACGACTGGTGCCTCAAGCATAGGCTTGTTGTTCATGCCTGATAGATTAGTAGACAGACTTCTACCCATAGTCAGCTCACATGCTGGACAGCTCTTCCAAGCGGCAGGCAGGGTCATCGTGGCTCTGGGCTACGGGTGACTCACCATTGTGAGGAGAGTCTCAACAGTCACCAGGTCAAACAACACTCGCTGAAGATATACCACCAAGGTTTCTCGTGACAGTGGATAACGAACTGGCAATTGCACTTGCGCAAGTCATACGGTTTTGCCTATTATGCCGTGCCCGTCAATTGAAAGAGGTTCTTCAAAAATTCAAAAATCAAATTACTATCGTCTGCTCTTAGCTGGACGTAGTCTGCAACAGCGCAGTGCTCTGGAGCGACATTTGCCGTGGTGTGAGGAGCTCTCGCTAGTTTCGCTCTACAGCATAAGTCTACTCAGCAACTTGCACACACACACACACACACACACACACACACACACACACACACACACTATATAATAGGCATACAGGGGTGTTCAGTGTTGTAAATGGAAATGGTGAAGAGCTTGTAGATTTATGTGCTGAAAACGGACTGGTGATTGGGAATATCTGGTTTAAAAAAGAAAGATATACATAAGTATAGGTATGTAAGGAGGAGAGATGGCCAGAGAGCGTTATTGGATTACGTGTTGATTGATAGACGCGCTAAAGAGAGACTTTTGGATGGTAATGTGCTGAGAGCTGCAACTGGAGGGATGTCTGATCATTATCTTGTGGAGGCAAAGGGGAAGAGATGTAGGGGTTTTCAGAAAAGAAGAGAGAATGTTAGGGTGAAGAGAGTGATGAGAGTAAGTGAGCTTGGGAAGGAGACTTATGTGAGGAAGTACCAGGAGAGACTGAGTACAGAATGGAAAAAAGGTGAGAACAAAGGAGGTAAAGGGAGTGGAGAAGGAATGAAATGTATTTAGGGAAGCAGTGATGGCTTGCGCAAAAGATGCTTGCGGCATGAGAAGCGTGGGAGGTGGGTTCATTAGAAAGGGTAGTGAGTGGTGGGATGAAGAAGTAAGATTATTAATGAAAGAGAAGAGAGAGGCACTTGGACGGTTTTTGCAGGGAAAAAATGCAAATGAATAGATGTATAAAAGAAAGAGGCAGGACGTCAAGAGAAAGGCGCAAGAGGTGAAAAAGAGGGCAAATGAGAGTTGGGGTGAGAGAGTATCATTAAATTTTAGGGAGAATAAAAAGATGTTTTGGAAGGAGGTAAATGAAGTGCGTAAGACAAGGGAGTAAATGGGAACTTCAGGGAAGGGGGCTAATGGGGAGGTGATAACAAGTAGCAGTGATGTGAGATGTAGATGGAGTGAGTATTTTGAAGGTTTGCTGAATGTGTTTGATGATAGAGTGGCAGATATAGGGTGTTTTGGTCGAGGTAGTGTGCAAAGTGAGATAGTTAGGAAAACTGATTTGGTAAACAGAGAAGAGGTAATAAAAGCTTTGCGGAAGATGGAAGCCGGCAAGGCAGTAGGTTTGGATGGTATTAGAGTGGAATTTATCAAAAAAGGGGGTGATTGTATTGTTGACTGGTTGCTAAGGTTATTTGATGTATGTATGACTCATGGTGAGGTGCCTGAGGATTAGCGGAATGCTTCCATAGTGCCATTCTACAAAGGCAAAGGGGATAAGAGTGAGTGCTCAAATAACGGGGTATAAGTTTGTTCAGCATTCCTGGGAGGGTATTGATTGAGAGGGTGAAGGCATGTAAAGAGAATCAGATTGGGGAAGAGCAGGGTGGTTTCAGAAGTGGTTGAGGATGTGTGGATCAGGTGTTTGCTTTGAAGAATGAATGTGAGAAATACTTAGAAAAGCAAATGGATTTGTATGTAGCATTTATGGATCTGCAGAAGGCATATGATAGAGTTGATAGAGATGCTCTGTGGAAGGTATTAAGAACATATGGTGTGGAAAGCAAGTTGTTAGAACCAGTGAAAAGTTTTTATCGAGGATATAAGGCACGTGTACGTGTAGGAAGAGAGGAAAGTGATTGGTTCTCAGTGAATGTAGGTTTGCGGCAGGGGTGTGTGATGTCTCCATGGTTGTTTAATTTGTTTATGGATGGGGTTGTTAGGGAGGTGAATGCAAGACTTTTGGAAAGAGGGGCAAGTATGCAGTCTGTTGTGGATGAGAGAGCTTGGGAAGTGAGTCAGTTGTTGTTCGCTGACGATACAGCGCTGGTGGCTGATTCATGTGATAAACTGCAGAAGCTGTGACTGAGTTTGGTAAATGCGTGAAACAAGAAAGTTGAGAGTAAATGTAAAGAAGGGCAAGGTTTTTAGGTGCAGTAGGGTTGAGGGTCAAATTATTGGGAGGTAAGTTTGAATGGAGAAAAACTGGAGGAAATAAAGTGTTTTAGATATCTGGGAGTATCTGGCAGCGGATGGAACCATGGAAGCGGAAGTGAGTCATAGGGTGGGAGAGGGGGCGAAAATTCTGGGAGCCTTGAAGAATGTGTGGAAGTCGAGAACATTATATCGGAAAGTAAAATGGGTATGTTTGAAGGAATAGTGGTTCCAACAATATTGTATGGTTGAGAGACGTGGGTTATGGATAGAGTTCTGCGCAGGAGGGTGGATGTGCTGGAAATGAGATCTTTCAGGACAATATATGTAGTGAGGTGGTTTGATCGAGTGAGTAGTGTAAGGGTAAGAGAGATTTGTGGTAATAAAAAGCGTGTGGTTGAGAGAGCAGAAGTGGGTGTCTTGAAATGGTTTGGTCACATGGAGAGAATGAGTGAGGAAAGATTGACCAAGAGGATATATGTGTCAGAGGTGGAGGGAACGAGGAGAAGTGGGAGACCAAATTGGAGGTGGAAAGATGGAGTGAAAAAGATTTTGAGTGATCGGAGCCTGAACATGGAAGAGGGTGAAAGGGGTGCAAGGAATAGAGTGAATTGGAACGATGTGGTATACCGGGGTCAACGTGCTGTCAATGTATTGAACCAGGTCATGTGAAGCGTCTGGGGTAAACCATGGAAAGCTCTGTGGGGCCTGGATGTGGAAAGTGAGCTGTGGTTTCGGTGCATTATTACATAGCAGCTAGAGACTGAGTGTCAACGAATGGAGCCTTTGTTGTCTTTTCCTAGCGCTACCTCGCACACATGAGGGGGGAGGGGGTTGTTATTCCATCTGTCGCGGGGTGGCGATGGGAATAAATAAAGGTAGACAGTATGAATTAAGTAACCGTGTATATATGTATATGTCTGTATGTGTATATATATGTATACATGGAGATGTATAGTTACGTATATTTTGCGTGTGTGGACGTGTACGTATATAAATGTGTATTTGGGTGGGTTTGGCCATTCTTTCGTCTGTTTCCTTGCGCTACCTCGCTAACGCGGGAGACACCGACAAAGCAAAATAATAATAGTAATGATATATATATATATATATATATATATATATATAAATATATATATATATATATATATATATATATATATATATATATATATATATATATATATATATATATATATATATATATATATATATATTCTTTCTTTCAAACTATTCGCCATTTCACGCGTTAGCGAGGTAGCGTTAAGAACAGAGAACTGGGTCTTTGAGGGAATATCCTCACCTGGCCCCCTTCTCTGTTCCTTCTTTTGCAAAATTAAAAAGAAATAATGAGAGGGGAGGATTTCCAGCCCCCGCTCTCTCCACTTTTAGTCGCCTTCTACGACACGCAGGGAATACGTGGGAAGTATTGTTTCTGCCCTATCCCCAGGGATAATATATATATATATATATATATATATATATATATATATATATATATATATATATATATATATATATATATATATATATATATATATATATATATATATATATATATTTTTTTTTTTTTTTTTTTTTTATACTTTGTCGCTGTCTCCCGCGTTTGCGAGGTAGCGCAAGGAAACAGACGAAAGAAATGGCCCAACCCCCCCCATACACATGTATATACATACGTCCACACACGCACATATACATACCTACACAGCTTTCCATGGTTTACCCCAGACGCTTCACATGTCTTGATTCAATCCACTGACAGCACGTCAACCCCGGTATACCACATTGCTCCAATTCACTCTATTCCTTGCCCTCCTTTCACCCTCCTGCAAGTTCAGGCCCCGATCACACAAAATCTTTTTCACTCCATCTTTCCACCTCCAATTTGGTCTCCCTCTTCTCCTCGTTCCCTCCACCTCCGACACATATATCCTCTTGGTCAATCTTTCCTCACTCATTCTCTCCATTTGCCCAAAACATTTCAAAACACCCTCTTCTGCTGTCTGAACCACGCTCTTTTTATTTCCACACATCTCTCTTACCCTTACGTTACTTACTCGATCAAACCACCTCACACCACACATTGTCCTCAAATATATCATTTCCAGCACATCCATCCTCCTGCGCACAACTCTATCCATAGCCCACGCCTCGCAACCATACAACATTGTTGGAACCACTATTCCTTCAAACATACCCAGTTTTGCTTTCCGAGATAATGTTCTCGACTTCCACACATTCTTCAAGGCTCCCAGGATTTTCGCCCCCTCCCCCACCCTATGATCCACTTCCGCTTCCATGGTTCCATCCGCTGCCAGATCCACACCCAGATATCTAAAACACTTTACTTCATCCAGTTTTTCTCCATTCAAACTTACCTCCCAATTGACTTGACCGTCAACCCTACTGTACCTAATTACCTTGCTCTTATTCACATTTACTCTTAACTTTCTTCTTTCACACACTTTACCAAACTCAGTCACCAGCTTCTGCAGTTTCTCACATGAATCAGCCACCAGCGCTGTATCATCAGCGAACAACAACTGACTCACTTCCCAAGCTCTCTCATTCCCAACAGACTTCATACTTGCCCCTCTTTCCAAAACTCTTGCATTCACCTCCCTAACAACCCCATCCATAAACAAATTAAATAACCAAATTACAGAGGTATAAGTTTGTTGAGTATTCCTGGAAAATTATATGGGAGGGTATTGATTGAGAGGGTGAAGGCATGTACAGAGCATCAGATTGGGGAAGAGCAGTGTGGTTTCAGATGTGGTAGAGGATGTGTGGATCAGGTGTTTGCTTTGAAGTACGTATGTGAGAAATACTTAGAAAAGCAAATGGATTTGTATGTAACATTTATGGACCTGGAGAAGGCATATGATAGAGTTGATAGAGATGCTCTGTGGAAGGTATTAAGAATATATGGTGTGGGAGGCAAGTTGTTAGAAGCAGTGAAAAGTTTTTATCGAGGATATAAGGCATGTGTACGTTTAGGAAGAGAGGAAAGTTATTGGTTCTCATTAAATGTAGGTTTGCGGCAGGGGTGTGTGATGTATATATATATATATATATATATATATATATATATATATATATATATATATATATATATATATATATATATATATATATATATATATATATATATATATATATATATATATATATATATCTTTCTTTCTTTCAAACTATTCGCCATTTCCCGCATTAGCGAGGTAGCGTTAAGAACAGAGGACTGGGCCTTGAGGGAATACCCTCACCTGGCCCAATTCTCTGTTCCTGTTTTTGGAAAATTAAAAAAAAAAAACCAGAGGGGAGGATTTCCAGCCCCCCGCTCCCTCCCCTTTTAGTCGCCTTCTACGACACGCAGGGAATACGTGGGAAGTATTCTTTCTCCCCTATCCCCAGGGATATATATATATATATATATATACATATATATATATATATATATATATATATATTTATATTTTTTATTTATTATACTTTGTCGCTGTCTCCCGCGTTTGCGAGGTAGCGCAAGGAAACAGACGAAAGAAATGCCCCCCCCCCCACACACACACATGTATACACATACGTCCACACACGCAAACATACATACCTACACAGCCCTCCATGGTTTACCCCGGACGGTTCACATGCCCTGCTTCAATCCACTGACAGCACGTCAACCCCGGTATACCACATCGCTCCAATTCACTCTATTCCTTGCCCTCCATTCACCCTCCTGCATGTTCAGGCCCCGATCACACAAAATCTTTTTCACTCCATCTTTCCACCTCCAATTTGGTCTCCCTCTTCTCCTTGTTCCCTCCACCTCCGACACATATATCCTCTTGGTCAATCTTTCCTCACTCATCCTCTCCATGTGCCCAAACCACTTCAAAACACCCTCTTCTGCTCTCTCAACCACGCTCTTTTTATTTCCACACATCTCTCTTACCCTTATGTTACTCACTCGATCAAACCACCTCACACCACACATTGTCCTCAAACATCTCATTTCCAGCACATCCATCCTCCTGCGCACAACTCTATCAATAGCCCACGCCTCGCAACTATAAAACATTGTTGGAACTACTATTCCTTGAAACATACCCATTTTTGCTTTCCGAGATAATGTTCTCGACTTCCACACATTCTTCAAGGCCCACAGGATTTTCGCCCCCTCCCCCACCCTATGATCCACTTCCGCTTCCATGGTTCCATCCGCTGCCAGATCCACTCCCAGATATCTAAAACACTTCACTTCCTCCAGTTTTTCTCCATTCAAACTCACCTCCCAATTGACTTGACCCTCAACCCTACTGTACCTAATAACCTTGCTCTTATTCACACTTACTCTTAACTTTCTTCTTCCACACACTTTTCCAAACTCAGTCACCAGCTTCTGCAGTTTCTCACATGAATCAGCCACCAGCGCTGTATCATCAGCGAACAACAACTGACTCACTTCCAAAGCTCTCTCATCCCCAACAGACTTCATACTTGCCCCTCTTTCCAAAACTCTTGCATTTACCTCCCTAACAACCCCATCCATAAACAAATTAAACAACCATGGAGACATCACACACCCCTGCCGCAAACATACATTCGCTGAGAACCAATCACTTTCCTCTCTTCCTACACGTACACATGCCTTACATCCTCGATAAAATCTTTTCACTATATATATATATAGATATATATATATATATATATATATATATATATATATATATATATATATATATATATATATATATATATATTTTTTCTTTTTTTTTTTTTTTGCTTTGTCGCTGTCTCCCGCGTTTGCGAGGTACCGCAAGGAAACAGACGAAAGAAATGGCCCAACCCACCCCCATACACATGCCTTGATTCAATCCACTGACAGCACGTCAACCCCGGTATACCACATCGCTCCAATTCACTCTATTCTTTGCCCTCCTTTCACCCTCCTGCATGTTCAGGCCCCGATCACAAAAAATCTTTTTCACTCCATCTTTCCACCTCCAATTTGTTCTCCCTCTTCTCCTCGTTCCCTCCACCTCCGACACATATATCCTCTTGGTCAATCTTTCCTCACTAATTCTCTCCATGTGACCAAACCATTTCAAAACACCCTCTTCTGCTCTCTCAACCACGCTCTTTTTATTTCCACACATCTCTCTTACCCTTACGTTATATATATATATATATATATATATATATATATATATATATATATATATATATATATATATATATATATATATATATATATATATATATATATATATATATATATATATATATATATATATATATATATATATGTATATATATAAAAAAAAAAAAAATATATGTATATATATATAAATATATATATATATGTGTATATATATTCATATATATATATATATATATATATATATATATATATATATATATACATATATATATATATATATATATATATATATATATATATATATATATATATATATATATATATATATATATATATACATATATATATATATATATATATATATGAATATATATACACATATATATATATATTTATATATATAATATATATATATTTTTTTTTTTTTTTTCATACTATTCGCTATTTCCCGCAATAGCGAGGTAGCGTTAAGAACAGAGGACTGGGCCTTTGAGGGAATATCCTCACCTGGCCCTCTTCTCTGTTCCTTCTTTTGGAAAATTAAAAAAAAAATAAAAAAAAAATAAAAAAAACGAGAGGGGAGGATTTCCAGCCCCCCGCTCCCTTATATATATATATATATATATATATATATATATATATATATATATATATATATATATATATATATATATAATGTTGGGGTGCCACTCCAGTTCAAGAGAAACAGAGGCCATTTGAAGAAGAAAGAGACACTATCATATTCTAATCATCACACACATAGACATACCCACACACACAGGGTAACAGGGAGATCAAAATACTGCAGAAATATGAGACAAAAGGCAGCAGTGGTCAGACAAATGGCATACATACTTAAGATGAAAAACTAAGTTTACACATCACAGCACAATTATCATGTGAAAAAGGACCATGGAGTACATTTCAAATAAAACTTAATCAAGAAAGCATATGAAGCTGGTCATAAGCAAAGCAAATTATTTGGACATTAGGTAGAGGAGTTCTGCACTCGGGCCCCATCTCTTGCACAGTATGTGTGAATGTTTGTGGCTATGCTTGCATGCAGGCATGGATGTGTGTGTGTGTGATTGTGTGCCAATCAAAATACCCAGATTTACAGCAAACTTAAGCAAATACAATGCAAGCTTCTGCACATCAAAACAGCATGACCGAGAATGACAAGTGACAGTTTAGATCAACTTTCTATTGTTTGTTTCATTGACTCCTACATGATAATAAACAATGACATGAAAAGGTGACTGACCCATCTACCTCAAATGGCTGATCTACTTGTTCCCTGTCAGTAAAACAGCTGCCAAGGCCTGTCAATAATTCTTCTGACTTAAATTTTGGTCTTAGAATAATTCTTTCACCAAAAGAGATACACCTTTGACAAGTCAGTATCAAAACAAAACTCATTTACATCACTTCTGCAACTTAATACAGTTCAGTAATATGACATAACCAAATTGTTTTTATGAAAGCTAGTAACTAACTAAGCAACCAATTTTATATTGACCATGATTTGTGGTTACCCACACAATACATTTTGCTCTATAGAGTGGGCAAATAAAACATAAAAAAAAAATGTTCTGAAAAAGTGAATTTACAATATCATAGGTATATTTTTGGTATCAGAATGAAAAAATGTTAAGTTGCAATACCCTCTAAAATCATTAGGCAGTCTGCTATATCATAACATCAGTGATTTTGGGTACTACCTCAACTTTCAAACAGCAGCTTTTTTCGGAATAACAATGGTTGTATAAAGATAATGTGCTTCACATTATAAGAAAGTACATTATCAATGTAGAAAAGTAACAAAAATAAAAGTTATTCCCAAATCTGATTCAGCTGAAAAGGTACACTCAACATTCTCCTCTAACCAGTTTGTGTAACACTAGTTAGAAGCTAGTGTTATATATATATATATATATATATATATATATATATATATATATATATATATATATATATATATATATATATATATATATATATATATATATATATTTATATATATATATACATACATATATATATATATATATATATATATATATATATATATATATATATATATATATATATATATATATATATATATATATATATATATATATATATATATATATATATATATATATATATATATATCATTATCATTATTATTATTTTCCTTTGTCGCTGTATCCCGCGTTAGCAAGGTAGCGCAAGGAAACACACGAAAGAAAGGCCCAACCCACCCACATACACATGTATATACATACACGTCCACACACGCCAATATACATACTTATACATCTCAATGTATACATATATATGTACACACACAGACATATACATATATACACATGTACATCATTCATACTGTCTGCCTTTATTTATTCCCATCGACATCTCTCCAAACATATAATAACAACCCTCTCCCCCCTCATGTGTGCGAGGTAGTGCTAGGAAAAGACAACAAAGGCCCCATTCGTTCACGCTCATTCTCTAGCTGTCATGTAATAATGAACCGAATCCATAGCTCCCTTTCCACATCCAGGCGCCACAGAACTTTCCATGGTTTATCCCATACGCTTCACATGCCCTGGTTCAATCCATTGACAGCACGTCGGCCCCCGTATACCACATCATTCCAATTCACTCTATTCCTTGCACGCCTTTCACCTTCTTGCATGTTTAGGCCCGATCACTCAAAATATTTTTCACTCCATCTTTCCACCTCCAATTTGGTCTCCCACTTCTCCTCGTTCCCTCCACGTCTGACACATATATCCTCTTGTTCAATCTTTCCTTACTCATTCTTTCCATGTGACCGAACCATTTCAAAACACCCTCTTCTGCTCTCTCAACCACACTCTTTTTATTACCACGTAACTCTCTTGCCCTTACATTACTTACTCGATGAAACCACCTCACACCACATATCGTCCTCAAACATCTCATTTCTAGCACATCCACCCTCCTGCGCACAACTCTATCCATACCCCATGCTTTGCAATCATACAAAATTGCTGGAACCGCTATTCCTTCAAATATGCACATTTTTGCTTTCCGAGATAATGTTATCGACTTCCACACATTCTTCAATTCTCCCAGAATTTTCGACCCCTTCCCTACCCTATGACTCACTTCCGCTTCCATGGTTTCATCCACTGCCAAATCCACTCCCAGATATCTAAAACACTTTACTTCCTCCAGTTTTTCTACATTCAAACTTACCTCCCAATTGACTTGACCCTAAACCATACTGTACCTAATAATCTTGCTCTTATTCACATTTACTCTCAACTTTCTTCTCTCACACACTTTACCAAACTCGGTCACCAGTTTCTGCAGTTTCTCACATGAATCAGCCATCAGCGCTGTATCATCAGCGAACAACAACTGACTCACTTCCCAAGCTCCCTCATCCACAACGGACTGCATACTTGCCGCTCTTCCCAAAACTCTTGCATTCACCACCTTAACAACCCCATCCATAAACAAATTAAACAACCATGGAGACATCCCACACCCCTGCCGCAAACCTACATTCACTGAGAACCAAAGACTTTCCTCTCTTCCTACACGTATACATGCCTTACATCCTCGATAAAAACTTTTCACTGCTTCTAACAACTTGCCTCCCACACCATATATTCTTAATACCTTCCACAGAGCATCTCTATCAACTCTATCATATGCCTTCTCCAGATCCATAAATGCTACATACAAATCCATTTGCTTTTCTAAGTATTTCTCACATACATTCTTCAAAGCAAACACCTGATCCACACATCCTCTACCACTTCTGAAACCACACTGCTCTTCCCCAATCTGATGCTCTGTACATGCCTTCACCCTCTCAATCAATACCCTCCCATATAATTTACCAGGAATACTCAACAAACTCATACCTCTCTAATTTGAGCACTCCCTCTTATCCCCTTTGCCTTTGTACAATGGCACTATGCACGCATTCCGCCAATCCTCAGGCACCTTACCATGAGTTATACATACATTAAATAACCTTACCAACGAGTCAACAATACAGTCATCCCCTTTTTTAATAGATTCTACTGCAATACCATCCAAACCTGCTGCCTTGCCGGCTTTCATCTTCCGCAAAGCTTTTACTACCTCTTCTCTGTTTACCTAATCATTTTCCCTAACCCTCTCACTTTGCACACCACCTCGACCAAAACACCCTATATCTGCCACTCTATCATCAAACACATTCAACAAACCTTCAAAATACTCACTCCATCTCCTTCTCACATCACATATATTATCTATTTTATCATACTTTGTTGCTGTCTCCCGCGTTAGCGAGGTAGCTCAAGGAGACAAACGAAAGAATGGCCTAACCCACCCATATACACATGTACATACATACACGTCCACGCACGCACACATACATACCTGTACATCTCAACGTATACATGTACATACACACAAAGACATATACTTATATACACATGCACATAATTCATACTGTCTGCCCTTATTCATTCTCGTCGCCACCGCGCCACACATGAAAAGTGAAAACCCCTCCCCCCTCATGTGCGCGAGGTAGCGCTGGGAAAAGACAACAAAAGCCTCATTCGTTCACGCTCAGTCTTTAGGTGTCATTTATAATGCACTGAAAAATACAGCTCCCTTTCCACATCTAGGCCCCACAGAAATTTCCATGGTTTACCTCTGACGCCTCACATTTCCTGATTCAATCCACTGAAAGCACGTAGACCCCGGTATACCACATCGTTCCAATTCACTCTATTCCTTGCACGCCTTTCACCCACCAGCATGTTCAATCCCCGATCACTCAAAATCTTTTTCACTCCATCTTTCCCCCTCTAATTTGGTCTCCCAATTCTCCTCGTTCCCTCAACTTCTGGCACATACATACTCTTTTTGTCAATCATTCCTCACTCATTCTCTCCATGTGACCAAACCATTTCAAAACACCCTCTTCTGCTATACCAAAAACACATTTTTTTTTATTACCACACATCTATCTTGCCCTTTCATTACTTACTCGATCAAACCACCTCGCACCACATATTGTCCTCAAACATCTCATTTCCAGCACATCCACCCTCCTGCGCACAACTCTATGTACAGCCCACGACTCGCAACCATATAACATTGTTGGAACCACTATTCCTTCATACATATCTGTTTTTGCTTTACGAGATAATGTGTTCGACTTCCACATATTTTTCAACGCTCCCAGAATTCTCGCCCCCTCCCCCACCCTATGATTCATCTCTGTTTCCATGGTTCCTTCCGCTGCCAAATCCACTCTAAGATATCTAAAACACTTCACTTCCTACAGTTTTTCTCAATTCAAACTTACCGCCCATCTGTCCCTTAAACCTACTGTACCTATTAACCTTTCTATTATTCGCATTTGCTCTCAGCTTTCTTCTTTCACACACTTTAGCAAACTTAGTAACCAGTTTCTGCAGTTTCTCACCCGAATCAGCCACTAGCGTTGTATCATCAGCGAAGAACAACTGAATCACTTCCCAAGCTCACTCATGCACAACAGACTGCATATTTGCCCCTCTTTCAAAAACTCTTGCATTCACCTCCCTAACAACCCCATCCATAAACAAATTAAACAACCATGGATACATCACGCACCCCTGCCACAAACCATCTTTCACTAAGAACCAATCACTTTCCTCTCTTCCTACACGTACATATGCCTTACATCCTCGATAAAAACTTTTCACTGCTTCTAACAACTTGCCTCCTACACCATATATTCTTAATACCTTCCACAGAGCATCTCTATCAACTCTATCATATCCCTTAAACAGATCCATAAATCGTACATACAAATCCATCTGCTTTCCTGAGTATTTCTTATATTTTTCAAATCTAACACCGGATCAACACATCCTCTACCTCATCTCAAACCAGACTACTATTCCCCAATCTGATGCTCTGTACATGCCTTCACCCTCTTAATCAATACCTTCCCATATAATTTACCAGGAATACTCAACAAACTTATACCTCTGTAATTTGAGCACTCAATCTTATCCCCATTGCCTTTGTACAATGGTACTCTGCAAACATTCCGCCAGTCCTCAGGCACCTCACCATAAGTCATACATACATTAAATAACCTTACCAACCAGTCAACAATACAGTCACCCCCTTTTTTAATAAATTCCACTGCAATACCATCTCAACCCACTGCCTTCTCGGCTTTCATCTTCCGCAAAGCTTTTACCACCTCTTCTCTGTTTACCAAATCATTCTCCCTAACCCTCTCACTTTGCACACCACCTCGACCAAAACACCCTCTATCTGCCATTCCATCATCAAACACACTTAGCTAACCTTCAAAATACTCACTCCATCTCCTTCTCACAACGCCTATACTTGTTATCACCTCTCCGTTAGCCCCCTTCACTGATGTTCCCAGTTGTTCCCTTGTCTTACGCACTTTATTTACCTCCTTCCAAAACATCTTATTATTCTCCCTAAACTTTAATGATACTCTCTCATCCAAACTCTCATTTGCCCTCTTTTTCGCCTCTTGCATCTTTCTTTGACCTCCTGCCTCTTTCTTTTATACATCTCCCAGTCATTTGCATTATTTCTCTGCAAAAATCGCCAAATGCCTATCTCTTCTCTTTCACTAATAATCTTACTTCTTCATCCCTCCACTCATTACCCTTTCTAATCAACCCACCTCCCACGCTTCTCATGGGACAAGCATCCTTTGCGCAAGCCATCAAGGCTTCCCTAAATACATCCCATTCCTCCCCAACCCCCCTTAAGTCCATTCCTCTCACCTTTTTCCATTCTGTAGTCAGTCTCTCCTGGTACTTCCTCACACAAGTCTCCTTCCCAAACTCACTTATTCTCACCACTCTTTTCATCCCAACACTTTCTCTTCTTTCCTGAAAACTTCTATAAATCTCCACCTTCGCCCCTCAGCACATTAACAGCCAAAAGTCTGTGTTTCGCGCGCCTATCAATTAACATGTAATCAAATGGCGAATAGTAGGAAAAAAAAAAAAAAAAATATATATATATATATATATATATATATATATATATATATATATATATATATATATATATATATATATATATATATATATATATATATATATATATATATATTTATATATATGTATACATATATATATATATATATATATATATATATATATATATATATATATATATATATATATATATATATATATATATATATATATATGTATATATATATATATATATATATATATATATATATATATATATATATATATATATATATATATATATATATATATATATATATATATATATATATATATATATATATATTAGTAATTACTTATGTTTTTTGTTTTGGAAGTTTCTCTTCATAAAAAACTTGTGCATGCATTGATTTTTAGATATATTGTTAGATTTTCATATGAAGGTGCATAATTTTGGTAATTGTGACACTTATTCCTCACACACACACTTATTACTATGAAACTTATTCCACACACACATATTTCTAAATTCATTTCCTTGTCATTTACTTATTTTGTAGTCTCTAGTAAAACTAGTGATATTACATCGACTTATTTTAAAATATAGCTTTCCTTGAGTTACCACTATGGTAGATTTGCTATTGGATATTTTTTTCTGTTATATATAAGTTTCATATATCCCTGGGGATAGGGGAGAAAGAATACTTCCCACGTATTCCCTGCGTGTCGTAGAAGGCGACTAAAAGGGGACGGAGCGGGGGGCTGGAAATCCTCCCCTCTCATTTTTTTTGATTTTCCAAAAGAAGGAACAGAGAACGAGGCCAGGTGAGGATATTCCCTCAGAGGCCCAGTCCTCTGTTCTTAACGCTACCTTGCTAACGCGGGAAATGGCGAATAGTATGAAAGAAAGAAAGATATATATATATATATATATATATATATATATATATATATATATATATATATATATATACATATATATATATATATATATATATATATATATACATATATATGTATATATATACATATATATATATACATATATATATATATATATATATACATATATATATATATACATATATATATATATACATATATATATATGTATATATATATATATATATATATATATATATATATATATATATATATATATATATATATATACATTTTTATTATTTTTTTATTTTGCTTTGTCGCTTTCTCCCGCGTTTGCGAGGTAGCGGAAGGAAACAGACGGAAGAAATGGCCCAACCCACCCCCATATACATGGATATACATACGCGTCCACACACGCAAATATACATACCTATACATCTCAATGTACACATATATATACACACACAGACACATACATATATACCCATGCACACAATTCACACTGTCTGCCTTTGTTCATTCCCATCGCCACCTCGCCACACATGGAATACCATCCCCCTCCCCCATCATGTGTGCGAGGTAGCGCTAGGAAAGGACAACAAAGGCCCCATTCGTTCACACTCAGTCTCTAGCTGCCATGCAATAATGCCCGAAACGACAGCTCCCTTTCCACATCCAGGCCCCACACAACTTTCTATGGTTTACCCCAGACGATTCACATGCCCTGATTCAATCCACTGACAGCATGTCAACACCGGTATACCACATCGATACAATTTACTCTATTCCTTGCCCACCTTTCTCCCTCCTGCGTGTTCAGGCCTCGATCACTCAAAATCTTTTTCACTCGATCTTTCCACCTCCAATTTGGTCTCCCACTTCTCCTCGTTCCCTCCACCTCCGACACATATATCCTCTTGGTCAATCTTTCCTCACTCATTCTCTCCAAGTGCCCAAACCATTTCAAAACACCCTATTCTGCTCTCTCAAACACGCTCTTTTTATTTCCACACATCTCTCTTGCCCTTACATTACTTACTCGATCAAACCACCTCACACAACATTTTGTCCTCAAACATCTCATTTCCAGCACATCCACCCTCCTGCGCACAACTCTGTCCATAGCCCACGCCTCGCAACCATACAACATTGTTGGAACCACTATTCCTTCAAACATACCCAGTTTTGCTTTCCGAGATAATGTTCTCGACTTCCACACATTCTTCAAGGCTCCCAGGATTTTCGCCCCCTCCCCCACCATATGATTCACTTCCGCTTCCATGGTTCCATTCTCTGCCAGATCCACTCCCAGATATCTAAAACACTTTACTTCCTCCAGTTTTTCTCCATTCAAACTTACCTCCCAGTTGACTTGACCCTCAACCCTACTGTACCTAATAACATTGCTCTTATTCACATTTACTCTTAACTTTCTTCTTTCACACACTTTACCAAACTCAGTCACCAGCTTCTGCAGTTTCTTATATAATCAGCCACCATCGCTGTATCATCAGCGAACAACAACTGACTCACTTCCCAAGCTCTCTCATCCACAACAGACTTCATACTTGCACTCTTTCCAAAACTCTTGCATTCACCCCCCTAACAACCCCATCCATAAACAAATTAAACAACCATGGAGACATCACACACCCCTACCGCAAACCTACATTCACTGAGAACCAATCACTTTCCTCTCTTCCTACACGTACACATGCCTTACATCCTCGATAAAAACTTTTCACTGCTTCTAACAACTTGCCTCCCACACCATATATTCTTAATACCTTCCACAGAGCATCTCTATCAACTCTTTCATATGCCTTCTCCAGATCCATAAATGCTACATACAAATCCATTTGCTTTTCTAAGTATTTCTCACATACATTCTTCAAAGCAAAAACCTGATCCACACATCCTCTACCACTTCTGAAACCACAATGCTCTTCCCCAATCTGATGCTCTGTACATGCCTTCACCCTCTCAATCAATACCCTTCCATATAATTTACCAGGAATACTCAAGAAACTTATACCTCTGTAATTTGAGCACTCACTCTTATCCCCTTTGTCTTTGTACAATGGCACTATGCACGCATTCCGCCAATCCTCAGGCACCTCACCATGAGTCATACATACATTAAATAACCTTACCAACCAGTCAACGATACAGTCACCCACTTTTTTAATAGATTCTACTGCAATACCATCTAAACCTGCTGCCTTCCCGGCTTTCATCTTCGGCAAAGCTTTTACTACCTCTTCTTTGTTTACCAAATCATTTTCCCTAAACCCTCTGACTTTTCACACCACCTCGACCTAGACACCCTATATCTGCCACTCTATCATGAAACACATTCAACAAACCTTCAAAATACTTACTCTACCTCCTTCTCACATCACCACTACTTGTTATCACCTCCCCATTAGCGCCCTTCACTAAAGTTCCCATTTGCTCCCTTGTCTTACGCACTTTATTTACCTCCTTCCAGAACATCTTTTTATTCTCTCAAAATTTAATGATACTCTCTCACCCCAACTCTCATTTGCCCTCTTTTTCACCTCTTGCACCTTTCTCTTGACCTCCTATCTCTTTCTTTTATACATCTCCCACTCAACTGCATGTTTTCCCTGCAAAAATCATCCAAATGCCTTTCTCTTCTCTTTCACTAATAATCTTACTTCTTCATCCGACCACTCACTACCCTTTCTAATCAACCCACCTCCAACGCTTCTCATGCCACAAGCATCTTTTGCGCACTCCATCACTGATTCCCTAAATACATCCCATTCCACCCCCACTCCCCTTACTTCCATTGTTCTAACCTTTTTCCATTCTGTACTCAGTCTCTCCTGGTACTTCCTCACACAAGTCTCCTTCCCAAGCTCACTTACTCTCACCACCCTCTTCACCCCAACATTCACTCTTCATTTCTGACCCCATACAAATCTTCACCTTAGCCTCCGCAAGATAATGATCAGACATCCCTCTAGTTGCACCTCTCAGCATATTAACATCCAAAAGTCTCTCTTTCGCGTGTCTGTCAATTAACATGTAATCCAATAACTCTCTCTGGCCATCTCTCCTACTTACATACGTATACTTATGTATATCTCGCTTTTTAAACCAGGTATTCACAATCACCAGTCCTTTTTCAGCACATAAATCTACAAGCTCCTCACCATTTCCATTTACAACACTGAACACCCCATTTATACCAATTATTCCCTCAACTGCCATATTACTTACCTTTGCATTAAAATCACCCATCACTATATATATATATATATATATATATATATATATATATATATATATATATATATATATATATACATATATATATATATATATATATATATATATCATAGAACATATAAACCTCCAATAGCCAGGATCGAACCCGGGACCCCTCTGCAAGAGGCAGGCATGCTAACCGCTAGGCTATGGGACTGTATAATAGGAAACAACTATTCGAAATACTAAGTATTCGAATACCCTTCGCCTCACAATGATGAGCAACGGGGTCTATACCGGTTGTTTCCAAACAGACGCACATAGCCAGCTGATAGAGTTTTACCGAACCTAACTGTACAACGCGGAGGTATATGAATACGAATAAAGTGCATATGAACGCGCACCTTCATAGAACATACAAACCTCCAACAGCCAGGATCGAACCCGGGACCCCTGTGCAACCTCTTTTTCTTTCCACACATCTCTCTTAACCTTACATTAATTACTCGATCAAACCACCTCACACCACATATTGTCCTCAAACATCTCATTTCCAGCACTTCCACCCTCCTGCGCACAACTCTATCCATAGCCCACGTCTCGCAACCATACAATATTGTTGGAACCACTGTTCCTTCAAACATATACCATTTTTGCCTTCGAGATAATGTTCTCGACTTCCAAATATTCGTCAAGGCTCCCAGAATTACCTCCCCCCCCCTCCCCCTCCCTATGATTCACTTCCGCTTCCATGGTTCCATCCGCTGCCAGGTCCACTACCAAATATCTAAAGCACTTTACTTCCTCCAGTTTTTCTCCATTCAAACTTACCTCCCAATAGACTTCACCCTCATCCCTACTGTACCTATATAACCTTGCTCTTATTCACATTTACTTTCAACTTTCTTCTGTCACACTCTTTATCAAAGTCAGTCACCAGCTTTTGCAGTTTCTCACATGAATCAGCCACCTCGCTGTATCATCAGCGAACAACAACTGACTCACTTCCCAAGGTACCTAACCCACAACAGACTGCATACTTGCCCCTCTTTCCAAAACTCTTGCATTCACCACCCTAACAACCCCACCCATAAAAAATTAAACAACCATGGAGACATCACACACCCCTGCCGCAAACCTACATACTCTGAGAACCAATCTTTTTCCTCTCTTCCTACACGTAAACATGCCTTACATCTTCGATAAAAACTTTGCTTCTAACAACTTGCCTCCCACACCATATATTCTTAATACCTTCTACAGAGCATCTCTATCAAAACTATCATATGCCTTCTCCAGATCCATAAATGGTACATACAAATCCATTTGCTTTTCTAAGTATTTCTCACAAACATTCTTCAAATCAAACACCTGATCCACACATCATCTACCACTTCTGAAACCACACTGCTCTTCCCCAATCTGATGCTCTGTACATGCTTTCACCCTCTCAATCAATACCCTCCCATATAATTTACCAGGAATACTCAGCAAACTTATCCCTTTTTAATTTGAGCACTAACTCTTATCCCTTTTGCCTTTGTACAATGGCACTATGCCAATCATCAGGCACCTTACCATGAATCATACATACTTTAAATAACATTGCCAACCAGTCAACAATAGAGTCACCTGCTTTTTTTAATCAATTCCACTGCAATACCGTTCACACCCTCTGCCTTGCCGGCTTTCATCATCCGCAAAGCTTTTACTACCTCTTCTCAGTTTACCAAATCATTTTCCCTAACCCTCTCACTTTGCACACCACCTCGACGAAAACACCCTATATCTGCCACTCTATCATCAAACACATTCAACTAACCCTCAAAATACTCACTCTACCTCCTTCTCACATGTCACTACTTGTTATCACCTCCCCATTAGCTCCTTTCACTGAAGTTCCCATTTGCTCACTAGTCTTACGTACTTTATTTACCTCATTCCAAAACATCTTTCTATTTTCCTTAAAATTTATTAATACTCTCTCATCCCAACTCTTATTTGCACTCTTTTTCACCTCTGGCACCCTCCTCTTGACCTCCTGCCTCTTTCTTTTATACATCTCCCACTCATTTGCATTTTTTCCCTGCAAAAATCGTCCAAATGCCTCTCTCTTCTCTTTCACTAATAATCGTACTTCTTCATCCCTCCACTCACTACCCTTTCTAATCAACCCACCTCACAAGCTTCTCATGCCACAAGCATCTTCTGCGCAAGCCATCACTGCTACCCAAAATATATCCCATTCCTCCCCACTCCCTTTACCTACTTTGTTCTCACCTTTTTATATCCTGTACTCAGTCTCTCCTTGTACTTCCTCACAGAAATCTCCTTACCAAGCTCACTTACTCTCACCACTCTCTTCAACCAAACATTCTCTCGTCTTTTCTGAAAACCCCTACAAATCTTCACCTTCGCCTCCACAAGATAACGATCAGACATCCCTCCCTTTGCACCTCTCAGCACATTAACATCCAAAATTCTCCTTTTCGCCCGCCTATCAATTATCACGTAGTCAAACAACGCTATCTGGCCATCTCTCCTACTTACATACGTATACTTATGTATATCTCTCTTTTTAAAGCAGGTATTCCCAATCACCAGTCCATTTTCAGCACATAAATCTACAAGCTCTTCACCATTTTCTTTTACAACCCTGAACACCCCATGTTTACCAATTATTCCCTCAACTGCCACATTACTCACCTTTGCATTCAAATCACCCATCACTATAACCCGGCCTCGTGCATCAAAACCACTATCACACTCATTCAACTGCTCCCAAAACACTTGCCTCTCATGATCTTTCTTCTCATGCCCAGGTGCATATGCACCAATAATCACCCATCTCTCTCCATCAACTTTCAGTTTTACCCATATCAATCTAGAATTTACTTTCTTACACTCTATCACATACTCCCACAACTGATTCAGGAGTAGTGCTACTCCTTCCCTTGCTCTTGTCTTCTCACCAACCCCTGACTTTACGCCCAAGACATTCCCAAACCACTCTTCCCCTTTTCCCTTGAGCTTCGTTTCACTCAGAGCCAAAACATCCAGGTTCCTTTCCTCAAACATAATACTTATCTCTCCTTTTTTTCACGTCTTGGTGACATCCACACACATTTAGACACCCCAATCTGAGCCTTCGAGGAGGATGAGCACTCATCGCGTGACTCCTTCTTCTGTTTCCCCTTTTAGAAACTTGAAATACAAGAGGGGAGGGTTTCTTGCCCCCCGCTCCCGTCCCCTTTAGTCGCCTTCTACGACACGTGAGGAATGCGTGGGAAGTATTCTTTCTCCCCTATCCCTAGGGATAATATATATATATATATATATATATATATATATATATATATATATATACGAATAAAGTGCATATGAACGCGCACCTTCAAAGAACATACAAACCTCCAACACCCAGGATCGAACCCGGGACCCCTCTGCAAGAGGCAGGCATGCTAACCGCTAGGCTATGGGACTGTATAATAGGAAACAACTATTCGAAATACTAAGTACTCGAATACCCTTCGTCTCACAATGGTGAGCAACGGGGTCTATACCGGTTGTTTCCGAACAGACGCACATAACCAGCTGATAGCGTTTAACGAAGGTATATGAAGGTATATGAATACGAAGGTATACGAGGTATATGAATACGAATAAAGTGTATATGAGGTGGGAGGGGGGGTTTGTTATTCCATGTGTGGCGAGGTGGCGATGCGAATAAATAAAGGCAGACAGTATAAATTATGTATATGCGTATATATATATATATATATACATATATATATATATATATATATATATATATATATATATATATATATATATATATATATATATATATATATATATATATATATATATATATATATATATATATATATATATATATGTATATATATATATATATATATATATATATATATATATATATATATATATATATATATATATATATATATATATATATATATATATATATATATATATATATGTGTGTGCGTGTGTGTGTTCATATATCTCCGCGTTGTACATTTAGGTTCGGTAAAACGCTATCAGCTGGCTATGTGCGTCTGTTCAGATATAACCGGTATAGACCCCATTGCTCACCATTGTGAGACGAAGGGCATTCGAGTGCTTAGTATTTCGAATAGTTATTTCCTATTATAAAGTCCCGTAGCCTAGCGGTTAGCATGCCTGCCTCTTGCACAGGGGTCCCGGGTTCGATCCTGGCTGTTGGAGGTTTGTATGATATATACGTGTAGGAAGAGAGGAAAGTGATTGGTTCTCAGTGAATGTAGGTTTGCGGCAGGGGTGTGTGATGTCTCCATGGTTGTTTAATTTGTTTATGGATGGGGTTGTTAGGGAGGTAAATGCAAGAGTCCTGGAAAGAGGGGCAAGTATGAAGTCTGTTGGGGATGAGAGAGCTTGGGAAGTGAGTCAGTTGTTGTTCGCTGATGATACAGCGCTGGTGGCTGATTCATGTGAGAAACTGCAGAAGCTGGTGACTGAGTTTGGTAAAGTGTGTGGAAGAAGAAAGTTAAGAGTAAATGTGAATAAGAGCAAGGTTATTAGGTACAGTAGGGTTGAGGGTCAAGTCAATTGGGAGGTGAGTTTGAATGGAGAAAAACTGGAGGAAGTGAAGTGTTTTAGATATCTGGGAGTGGATCTGTCAGCGGATGGAACCATGGAAGCGGAAGTGGATCATAGGGTGGGGGAGGGGGCGAAAATTTTGGGAGCCTTGAAAAATGTGTGGAAGTCGAGAACATTATCTCGGAAAGCAAAAATGGGTATGTTTGAAGGAATAGTGGTTCCAACAATGTTGTATGGTTGCGAGGCGTGGGCTATGGATAGAGTTGTGCGCAGGAGGATGGATGTGCTGGAAATGAGATGTTTGAGGACAATGTGTGGTGTGAGGTGGTTTGATCGAGTAAGTAACGTAAGGGTAAGAGAGATGTGTGGAAATAAAAAGAGCGTGGTTGAGAGAGCAGAAGAGGGTGTTTTGAAATGGTTTGGGCACATGGAGAGAATGAGTGAGGAAAGATTGACCAAGAGGATATATGTGTCGGAGGTGGAGGGAACGAGGAGAAGAGGGAGACCAAATTGGAGGTGGAAAGATGGAGTGAAAAAGATTTTGTGTGATCGGGGCCTGAACATGCAGGAGGGTGAAAGGAGGGCAAGGAATAGAGTGAATTGGAGCGATGTGGTATACAGGGGTTGACGTTCTGTCAGTGGAGTGAATCAAGGCATGTGAAGCGTCTGGGGTAAACCATGGAAAGCTGTGTAGGTATGTATATTTGCGTGTGTGGACGTGTGTATGTACATGTGTATGGGGGGGGGGTTGGGCCATTTCTTTCGTCTGTTTCCTTGCGCTACCTCGCAAACGCGGGAGACAGCGACAAAGTATAAAAAAAAAAAAAAAAAAAAAAAAAAAAAATATATATATATATATGCCCTGGGGATAGGGGAGAAAGAATACTTCCCACGTATTCCCTGCGTGTCGTAGAAGGCGACTAAAAGGGGAGGGAGCGGGGTGCTGGAAATCCTCCCCTCTCGTTTTTTTTTTTTTAATTTTCCAAAGGAAGGAACAGATAATTTGGGCCAGGTGAGGGTATTCCCTGAAAGGCTTAGTCCTCTGTTCTTAACGCTACCTCGCTAATGCGGGAAATGGCGAATAGTTTGAAAGAAAGAATATATATATATATATATATATATATATATATATATATATATATATATATATATATATATTTATTTATTTATTTTGCTTTGTCGCTGTCTCCCTCGTTAGCGAAGTAGCGCAAGGAAACAGACGAAAGAAATGGCCCAACCCACTCACATACACATGTATATATATACACGTCCACACACGCAAATATACATACCCATACATCTCAATGTACACATATATATACACAAACACACACACACATATACATAATTTATACTGTCTGCCTTTATTTATTCCTATCGCCACCTCGCCACACATGGAATAATAACCGCCCTCCCCCCTCATGTGAGCGAGGTAGCGCTAGGAAAAGACAACAAAGGCCCCATTCGTTCACACTCAGTCTCTAGCTGTCATGTAATAATGCACCGAAACCACAGCTCCCTTTACACATCAAGGCCCCACAGAACTTTCCATGGTTTACCCCAGACGCTTCACATGCCTTGCTTCAATCTATTGACAGCACGTCGACCCCGTTATACCACATCGTTCCAATTCACTCTATTCCTTGCACGCCTTTCACCCTCCTGCATGTTCAGGCCCCGATCACTCAAAATCTTTTTCACTCCATTTTTCCACCTCCAATTTGGTCCTCCACTTCTCCTCGTTCCATCCACATCTGACAGATATATCCTCTTCTTTAATCTTTCCTCACTCATTTTTTCGATGAGACAAAACCAGTTCAAAACATACTCTTATGCTCTCTCAACCATACTCTTTTTATTTCCACATATCTCTCTTACCCTTACATTAATTACTCGATCAAACCACCTCAAACCACATTTTGTCCTCAAACATTTCATTTCCAGCACATCTACCCTCCTACACACAGCTCTATCCATAGCCCACGCCTCGCAACCATACAACATTGTTGGAAACACTATTCCTTCAAACATACCCATTTTTGCTTTCCGAGATAATGTTCTCGACTTCCAAACATTTTTCAACTCTCCCAGAATTTTCGCCCGTCCCCCACCCTATGATTCACTTCCGCTTAAATGGTTCCATCAACTGCCAGATCCACTCCCAGATATCTAAAACACTTTACTTCCTCCAGTTTCTCTCAATTCAAACTTACCTCCCAATTCACTTGATCCTCAACCCTACTGTACCTAATAACCTTGCTCTTATTCACATTTACTCTTAACTTTCTTCTTCCCCATACTTTACCAAGCTCAGTCACCAGCTTCTGCAGTTTCTTATATAATCAGCCACCAGCGCTGTATCATCAACGAACAACAACTGACTCACTTCCCAAGCTCTCTCATCCACAATTTACTGCATACTTGCCCCTCTTTCCAGAACTCTTGCATTCATCTCCCTATCAACCCCATCCACAAGCAAATTAAACAACCATGGAGCCATCGAACACCCCTGCCGCAAACCTACATTCACTGAGAACCAAACACTTTCTTATCTTCCTACACGTACACAAGCCTTACATCCTCGATAAAAACTTTTAACTGGATCTAGGAACTTGCCTCCCACACCATATATTCTTAACACCTTCCACAGAGCATCTCTATCAACTCTATCATATGCATTCTCCAGATCCATAAATGCTACACACAAATCCATTTGCTTTTGTAAGTATTTCTCACATACTTTCTTCAAAGCAAACACCTGATCCACACATCCTCTACCACTTCTGAAACCACACTGCTCTTCCCCAGTCTGATGCTCAGTACATGCCTTCACCCTCTCAATCAAGACCCTCCCATATAATTTCCCAGGAATACTCAACAAACTCATATCTCTTTAATTTGAGCACTCACTCTTATCCCCTTTGCCTTTATACAATGGCACTATGCAAGCATTTCGCTAATCCTCAGGCACCTCACCATGAATCACACATACATTAAATAACCTTACCAACCAGTGAACAGTACAGTCACCCCCTTTTTTAATAAATTCCACTACAAGACCATCGAAAAATGCTGCCTTGCCGGCTTTCATATCCCGCAAAGCTTTTACTACCTCTCCTCTGTTTACCAAATCATTTTCTCTAAGCCTCTCACTTTGCACATCACCTCTACCAAAACACCCTATATCTGCTACTCTATCATCAAATACATTCAACAAACCTTCAAAATACTCACTCCATCTCCTTCTCACATCACTACTACTTGTTATCCCCTCCCCATTAGCCCCCTTCACTGAGTTCCCATTTGCTCCCTTGTCTTACGCACTTTATTTACCTCCTTCCAAAACATCTTTTTATTCTCCCTGAAATTTAATGATACTCTCTCACCCCAACTCTCATTTCCCCTCATTTTCACCACTTGCACTTTTCTCTTGACCTCTTGCCTCTTTCTTTTGTACATCTCCCACTCATTTGCATTTTTTCCCTTCAAAAATCGTTCAAATGCCCCTCTCTTCTCTTTCACTAATAATCTTACTTCTTCATCCCACCACTCACTATCCTTTCTAATCAACCCACCTCCCACGCTTCTCATGCCACAAGCATCTTTTGCGCAAGCCATCACTGCTTCCCAAAATACATCCCATTCTTCCACCACTCACCTTACCTCCTTTGTTCTCATATTTTCCATTCTGTGCTCAGTCTTTCCTGGTACTTCCTCACACAAGTCTCCTTCCCAAGCTCACTTACTCTCACCACTCTCTTCACCCCCACATTCTCTCTTCTTTTCTGAAAACACCCACAAATCTTCCCCTTCGCCTCCACAAGATAATGATCAGACATCCCTCCAGTTGCACCTCTCAGCACATTAACATCCAAAAGTCTCTCTTTCGTGCGTCTATCAATTAACACGTAATCCAATAACAGTCTGTGGCCATCTCTCCTACTTACATATGTATACTTTTGTATATCTCGCTTTTTAAACCAGGTATTTCCAATCACCAGTCCTTTTTCAGCACATAAATCTACAAGCTCTTCACCATTTCCATTTACAACACTGAACACCCCATGTATACCAATTATTCCCTCAACTGCCACATTACTCACCTTTGCATTCAAATAACCCATTACTATAACCCGGTCTCGTGCATCAAAACCACTAACAGACTCATTCAACTGCTCCCAAAACATTTGCCTCTCATGATCTTTCTTCTCATGCCCACGTGCATATGCACCAATAATCACCCATCTCTCTCCATCAACTTTCAGTTTTACCCATATCAATCTAGAATTTACTTTCATACACTCTATCACATTCTCCCACAACTCCTGATTCAAGAGTAGTGCTACTCCTTCCCTTGCTCTTGTCCTCTCAGTAACCCCTGACTTTACGCCCAAGACATTCCCAAACCACTCTTCCCCTTTACCCTTGAGCTTCGTTTCACTCAGAAAAAAAACATCCAGGTTCCTTTCCTCAAACATACTACCTATCTCTCCTTTTTTCTCATCTTGGTTACATCCACACACATTTAGACACCCCAATCTGAGCCTTCGGGGAGGAGAAGCACTCCTCACGTGACTCCTTCTGTTTCCCCTTTTAGAAAGTTAAAATACAAGGAGGGGAGGGTTTTTGGCCCCCTACTCCCGTCCCCTTTAGTCGCCTTCTACGACACGTGAGGAATGCGTGGGAAGTATTCTTTCTCCCCTATCCCCAGGGATATATATATATATATATATATATATATATATATATATATATATATATATATATATATATATATATATATATATATATATATTTCTTTTTTTTTTATAGTATTCGCCACTTCCCGCCTCAGCGAGGTAGCGCTAAGAACAGAGGACTAGGCCTCTGAGGAAACATCCTCACCCGGCCCCCTTCTTTGTTCCTACCTTTGGAAAAAAAAAATGGAATTATCATACAGAAGGTAATAACTTCTCTGTGGATCCACATTCACGTCGTCTGGTAACCCTCCAGGAGATCTGCTAGCTCACCCGTTTGTGATTGTGGAAACAGGATAAGCAAAAAAGGTGTTTCGTCAAAATTCCTGATATGAGCTTACTCAAGCCACCCTTCACACTGCAAGGTTCAATACACTCGACTCGCACTAAAGTGCAAGTCCCTCCAGACACTGATTCTGTAACCTGGCTACTGAACATAATTCTCCACAGTATTGTTATGGTTTTCGTATGAGGTATCAATAATCGTAAGGCTACCAATACTTCCAACCTCTCTTAACCTTCCGGAATCTTATATCATAGTCTCATGGCTCCAAACAAAATCAGGTAACACTCACATGAAACAAAATACATATACTTAACACCCTTAACTCACCCCACCGGCCATATACACGGCACTCTTAACTCATTCCCTTGGCCATACACATGGCATCCTTAACTCATACTATGAGCCATATACATGGTACACTTAACACAACCCTTAGAGTGTTCTCAGCATGAGTGCTTCAGTATAGTTCGGTACTTTTAGGTGACACTTGATTCTGCCTGTGCGGCTCATTCATGTCCTCATGAAGGAGCTCAGAAGGTGATCAGACTGCACGACACATGGTACATTGAGGGTACACTTACTGAAGTCATTACTATTTTGGTTACTACACATACGTTCTGCGAAGAGAGTCGATAGAAACTTACACAGCGTGATGAAACAGCTGCTCCAGTGATTGAAGGAAAACGAATGGAAAGCGACTTAGTGGTCTCCCAGGATAATCATTAGCTTGACAAGATTTTCTGCCAATTCTCATCAGTGATTAAACATCTTCCCCAGATATTGTGGGTAAATCTGGCACTATCCTTCATTCAACAGATTAAAGAAATAACGCCAGACGGACATAACAGTTATCGTCAAGGGGAATATAAACAAGTTTGAATACTCCCATCAGCAGACCAAAGTCAACATACAGAAATAGTGGGAAATCTTAAGCTTCTTGTTCTTCTACACCGCTTCCTGCAGACTTCACAAGACCTGGCTTGTAACTCTGGGCTTCAAGTACATCTCACAGTCACCAGGCAGATGAATGCGTATCTCTTGCAAAAGCTACGAGGTCCTGATGCTTACAGTAAAATTATGTAGAAACAACTGTCTCGAGCAGCAGTCCATTCGAGAGTGATCTTCAGTATACATTTGCGTTTCTCATGGATGGACGAGAGAATGCATCTGACTCCCTACCCTAACTGTAAACAGTTCCTTTACAGTAGCATAGCAAAACAACCTAACCTGGTATGTCGGTGAAAAGGTGTTAGGGTAGCCACGTCTGGCAATGTTTTGAGTCTATCGCCATCTAAATGCAACTGAATTTTTATTGGATCTTCACTTAAACCGCTCCGCGAAGAATAACTCGTATAGTTGGCTTTAAACCAACAACGATATTTTTCTTTTCAAACATGTAAGAACAAACCATTTAGCAAAGAGTTTTTGTCTTCCTCATGCCTCTGACATTGTCTTATCTAAAAACAACAACAACACAGCGTTTGCACCAGCCACACAGAGTATTCCTCCAGGTCCTCATCGTCCAAGACGGGAAAGTTGTGGTAAATTTCATTAGATCAAAACCGTTACCAGTTGGAGGCTCCGCTGTCTCGATCAATCCGACGCCCTTCAGATTCCCTGACTCGTCTTTTCTCTCATCCAAACCTAATTCCGCCACTCTCTGGTTCTCCCTACCTTCCATTATAATTAACTTACGTTGGACTTCCCCTGTGTCCTGGTTTCCTTACTTCAGCTTTTCCCTTACTTTCTGTTCTTTCTCTCTTTGTATCGACATTCTTGGATATGTTGTTTTTGATCTCTTTGCCTTTTACCTTCTTCCCACTTATCTTTCTCAGTCCTAGTAGTGTAAGGTGGTGTCTCGTTACAGGAGACCAGTGCTTCCCTTAGAAACATCTCATCCCTAAGGAAGATATTACTGAACATATGTAAGTTATTTCTAACTGGTCATGGTGGCCCTGGATGTTATAGTTGTTTGCTAACTGTGGTCAGTCGTCCTTCTTCAGTAAACTTTGCCTCAACACCTCATCAAGAGGGTCTTCCATAAACTGACAATCGTCATTCGTGGCCAGTTGTAAAGGTATCACAAGGTCAAGGTGATGTAGTCTTGAGCACAAGACCCAAATTTATTGTTCAGTTTGGTTATGAACATGGGAAGGAAAGCGAGCTCCGTGACTCTCCGTAGATAGAGAAACGCATAAAAACAAGATCACAATATGATATAGAAAAATATTTAGAACAAGGGCACTTAAAAAACATATTACCTTGATTAACAATATCTATAAGAAAAAAAAGAAAATCACAGTTCCGACATCTTTGTGACAGGGACGTCAGATCCCGGACAAACCCCTCAATTCATGCTATGACCTCAGGGAAGATCACACCACCAAGGTCGTACATCAATAGATAAGGGGTTGAGTGATCACTAAAAATGATAGTTATATGTTATGATTAATCTTAACTAACTAATGAGTTGGATATACAGAGGCTTATAATACACTAAAAACAAGAGACAGTGAGAATGGTCGTGTTGATACCGCTACCGACAGAGTATCCTAAGAAATCCGTTCAGTAGCTTTGAAAATCGATATATTTTCCAGGTCTCAGGTCCCTGGCTGATGGATGTTAACAGGTTTGGCGTGGAGGTGTTTGTCTAGATTTATGGCCATCTATTTGAAGAGGTCATTAGGCTTAGTTTTTGCTTTACAGTTGAATGTATGTGGATGTAACCAAGAGGAAAAGAAGGGAGAGGTAGGAAGGATAATTGAGGAACCAAATGTTTTACCTGTAAAAAAGGACAGAGATGAAACGGAAATGGGAAGAGAAATTGTAGAGGTGTTGCGGTTCAGTCAGGTGTTAGTGTGAGGGTGAGGCTAAAGAGGAGGTTTCACTGTTGTGGAAATGTGAGTAAGGCAGCGAGCTCCAGGTTTATGTTTGTAAATATGAAAGCAGTTAATCAGAGGTGGGTGATTGCTAGTGCCTATGCGCCTGGAAATGAGAAGAGATGCGAGAGTTTTCTTTGAAGCTGCTTGTGTGTATCAGCGGTTTTGATGTAAGAGATCTAGTATTGTTAATGGATGATTTCAATGGAAGTTTGGTTAATTTGGCAGTTTAGGATATAGTATGGGGGCCTGAGGTATCCGGTAGTGGTAGTGAGAATGGTGATCAGCTTGTGGGGTTCTGTACTGATAATAAACTGGTTATTGGAATAACTAGTTTAAGAAGAGGAACATTCATTACTTTTATATGGGTAAGTAGGAAAGATGGTAAACGGGCATTACTGGATCATATACTCATTGATTGGCTTGCTAAGGGCAGCCTTTCAAACGTAATTGTGCCGAAAAGGATGACTGGTGGAATGTTTGATCATTACTTGGTAAAGTCGCGGATGAAGATTTGTGAAGGTTTTAGGAAAAGAAGGGGTGACATAGGATGAAATGTAAGTGCGCTTGGAAAAAGAGGATTGTGAAATGAGACACCAGGAGAGATTCAACAAAGAAAGGCGACAGGAAAGAGCAAATGAAACTCGGGGAGAGGATGAAGAATGTGAAGTACGTAGTGATTCAATGCAATGCGGCACGAGGCAGAAGTTGGGATGTGGAAAAGTAAGAATGGATAGTAAGTGGTGGGAAGAGGATTTTATGTTGTTTGTGAAGAATTAGAGAGGATATAGGAGTTGTTTGCAAGGAATGGTCGCAAGTGATTTGGAAATGTACAAGAAAGTACTGCAAGAGGTACAAGAAGGTGCAGGGGCTGAAAAACTAGGCAAGTAAGAGGTTGGATAAGCGGGTATCAACGACCTTCGGGGAAAATAAGATTTTTTTTAGTTAGGCATTTAATAGTGTGAAAAGAGCAAGCAGAACAAATGGGAATGTATATATATATATATATATATATATATATATATATATATATATATATATATATATATATATATATATATATATATATATATATATATATATATATATATATATATATATATATATATATATATATATATATATATAACTATATATATAACTATATATATATATATATATATATATATATATATATATATATATATATATATATATATATATATATATATATATATATATATAACGCTGTCTCCCGCGTTAGCGAGGTAGCTGAAGGAAATATACGTAAAAATGCCCGAACCCACCCACATACACCTGTAAATACATACACGTCCACACATGCAAATATACATACCTATACATCTCAATGTATACATATGTATACACACACAGACATATACATATATACACATGTACATAATTCATACTGTCTGCCTTTAATCATTCCAATCGCCACCTCGCCAGACATGAAATAACAACCCTCTCACCCCTCATGTGTGCGAGGTAGCGCTAGGAAAAGACAACAAAGGCCACATTCGTTCACACTAAGTCTCTAGCTGTCATATAATAATTCACGGAAACCACATCTCTCTTACCCTATTATCACTTGCTCGATCAAACCACCTCACACCACATATTGTCCCCAAAATCTCATTTCCAGCACTTCCATCCTCCTGCGCACAACTCTATCCATAGCCCACGCCATGCAACCATATAACATTGTTGGAACCACTGTTCCTTTAAACATACCCATTTTTACTTTCCGAGATAATTTTCTCGACTTCCACACATTCTTCAATGCTCTCAGAACTTTCGCCCCCTCCCCAACCCTATGATTCGCTTCCGCTTCCATGGTTCTATCCGCTTCCAAATCCACTCCCAAATATCTAAAACACTTCACTTCCTCCAATTTTTCTACATTCAAACTTACCTCCCAATTAACTTGTCCCTCAACCCTAATGTACCTAATAACCTTACTCTTATTCACATTTACTCTCAGCTTTCTTCTTTCACAAACTTTACCAAACTCACACGAATCAGCCACCAGCGCTGTATCATCAGCGAACAACAACTGACTCACATCCCAAGCTCTCTCATCCACAACAGGGTGCATACTCGCCCACTTTTCCTAAAACTCTTGCATTTACCTCCGTAACAACCCCATCCATAAACCAAAGAAACAACCATGGATACATCACACATCCCTACCGAAAACAGCATTCACTGAGAACCAATCACTTTCTCTCTTCCTACACGTACACAAGCGTTACATCCTCGATATGAACTTTTCACTGCTTCTAACAACTTGCCCCCCATACCATATATTCTGAATGCCTTCTACAGAGCATCTCTATCAACTCTATCATATGCCTTCTTCAGATCTATATGTGCTACATACAAATCCATTTGCTTTTCTAAGTATTGCTCATATACATTTTTCAAAGCAAACACCTGATCCACACATCCTCTACCACTTCTGAAACCACACTGCTCTTCCCAATCTGATGCTCTGTACATGCCTTCACCCTCTCAATCAATACCCTCCCATATAATTTCCCAGGAATACTCAACAAACTTATACCTCTGTAATTTGAGCACTCACTTTTATCCCCTTTGCCTTTGTACAATCGCACTATGCAAGCATTCCTCCAATCCTGAAGCACCTCACGATGAGTCATACATACACTAGATAACCTTACCAGCGAGTCAACAATACAGATCACCCCCTTTTTTGATAAATTCCACTGCAATACCATCCAAACCCGCTGTCTTGCATTCTGTCATAATCCGCAAAGCTTTTACTACCTCTTTTCTGTTTACCAAATCATTCTCATAACTCTCACTTTGCACATCATCTCAACCAAAACACACTATATCTGCCACTCTGTCATCAAACACATTCAACAAACCTTCAAAATACTCACTCCATCTCCTTCTCATATCACCACTACTTGTTATCACCTCCCCATTATCCCCCTTCACTGAAGTTCGCATTTGATCCCTTGTCTTACGCACTTATTTACCTCCTTCCAAAACATCTTTTTATTCTCCCTAAAATTTAATGACATTCTCTCACCCCAACTCTCATTTGACCTCTTTTTCACCTCTTGCACCTTTCTCCTGACCTCCTGCCTCTTTCTTTTATACATCTCCCACTCAATTGCATTATTTCTCTGCAAAAATTGTTCAAATGCCTCCCTCTTCTCTTTCACTAATAATCTTACTTTTTCATCCCACCACTCACTACCCTCTCTAATCTGCCCACCTCCCACGCTTCTCATGCCACAAACACTTTGCGCAAGCCATCACTGCTTCCGTAAATACATCCCATTCCTCTCCCACTCCCCTTACGTCCTTTATCCTCACCTTTTTCCATTCTGTACTTTGTCTGTCCTGGTACTTCCTCACACAAGTCCCCTTCCCAAGCTCACTTATTCTCACCATTCTCTTCACCCCAACATTCTCTCTTCTTCTCTGAAAACATCTACTAATCTTAACCTTCGCCTCCATAATATAATGATCAGACATCCCTTTAGTTGCACCTCTCAGCACATTAACATCCAAAAGTCTCTTTTTCGCGCGCCTATCAATTGACATGTAATCCAATAACGCTCTCTGGCCACCTCAACTACTTCCATACGTATACTAATGTATATCTCTCTTTTTCAACCAGGAATTCCCAATCACCAGTCCTTTACAGCACATAAATCTACAAGCTCCTCACCATTTCCATCTACACTGAATACCTCATGTACACCAATTATTCCCTCAACTGCAACATTACTCACCTTTGCATTCAAATCACCCATCACTATAACCCGGTCTCGTGCATCAAAACCACAAACACACTCACTCAGCTGCTCCCAAAACACTTGCCTCTCATGATCTTTCTTCCCATGCAAAGGTGCATTTGCACCAGTAATCATCCCTCTCTCTCATCCACTTTCAGTTTTACCCATATCAATCTAAGTTTACTCTCTTACATACTCCCACCATTATTGTTTCATGAGTAGTGCTACTCCTTCCCTTGCTTTTCTCCTCTGACTAACCCCTGACTTTACTCCCAAGACATTCCCAAACCACTCTTCCCTTTACCCTTGAGCTTCGTTACACTCAGAGCCAAAACATCCAAGTTCCTTTCCTCAAACATATTACCTATCTTTCCTTTTTTCTCATCTTGGTTACATCCACACACATTAAGACACCCCAATCTAAGCCTTCGAGGAAGATGAGCACTCTTCGCGTGACTCCTTCTGTTTTCCCTTTTAGAAAGTTAAAATACAAGGAGGGGAGGGTTTCCAGCCACCGCTCCCCTCCCCTTTAGTCAAGGAGGTCAAGACAAAGGTGCAAGAGGTGAAAAAGAGGGAAAATGAGAGTTGGGGTGAGAAAAATTCATTAAATTTTCGGAAGAATAAAAAGATGTTTTGGAAGATTGTAAAAAAAATGCATAAGACAAGGGAACAAATGGGAACCAGTGAAGGGGGCTAATGGGGAGGTGATATCAAGTTGTGGTGATGTGAGAAGAAGATGGAGTGAGTATTTTGAAGGTTTGTTGAATGTGTTTGATGATAGAGTGGCAGATATAGGGTGTTTTGGTCGAGGTGCTGTGCAAAGTGAAAGGGTTAGGGAAAATGATTTGGTAAACAGAGAAGAGGTAGTAAAAGCTTTGCAGAAGATGAAAGCCGGCAACGCAGCGGGTTTGGATGGTATTGCAATGGAACTGATTAAAAAAAGGAGGTGACTGTATCGTCGACTGGTTGGTAAGGTTATTTAATGTATGTATGACTCATGGTGAGGTGCCTAAGGATTGGCAGAATGCTTACATAGTGCCATTATACAAAGGCAAAGGGCATAAAAGAGTGTGCTAAAATTACAGAGGTATAAGTTTGTTGAGTATTCCTGGGATGTTATATGGGAGGGTAATGTACAGAGCATCAGATTGGGGAAGAGCAGTGTGGTTTCAGAAGTGGTAGAGGATGTGTGGATCAGGTGTTTCCTTTGAGGAATGTATGTGAGAAATATTTAGAAAAGCCAATGGATTTGTATGTAGCACGTATGGATCTAGAGAAGGTATATGATAGAGTTGATAGAGATGCCCTGTGGAAGGTATTAAGAATATATGGTGTGGGAGGAAAGTTGTTAAAAGTGGTGAAAATGTTTTTTACGTGGATGTAAGGCACGTGTATATGTAGGTAGGAAGAGAGGAAAGTGATTGGTTCTCAGTGAATGTAGGTTTGCGGCAGGGGTGTGTGATGTCTCCATGGTTGTTTCATTTGTTTATGGATGGGGTTGATAGGGAAGTGAAAGCAAGAGTTTTGGAAAGAGGGGAAAGTATGATGTCTGTTGTGGATGAAAGAGCTTGGGAAGTGAGTCAGTTGTTGTTCGCTGATAATACAGCGCTGGTGGCTAATTCATATGAGAAACTGCAGTAGCTGGTGACTGAGTTTGTTAAAATGTGTGAAAAAAGAAACCTGAGAGTAAATGTGAATAAGAGGAAGGTTATTAGATACGGTTGGGTTGAGGGTCAAGTCAATTGATAGGTAAGTTTGAATGGAGAAAACCTGGAGGAAGTGAAGTGCCTTAGATATCTGTGAATGGATTTGGCAGCGGATAGAACCATGGAAGCGGAAGTGAATGAGAGGGTGGGGTAGGGGGTGAAAGTTCTGGAGGCGTTAAAGAATGTATGGAAGTCGACAGCATTATCTTGGAAAGCAGAAATGGGTATGTTTGAAGGAATAGTGGTGCCAACAATATTATATGCTTGCAAGGCGTGGGCTATGGATAGAGTTGTGCGGAGGAGGGTGGATATGCTGGAAATGAGACAATATATGGTGTGAAGTGATTTGATCGTGTAAGTAATAATATGGTAAGAGAGAGGTGTGGCAATAAAAAGAGTGTGATTGAGAGAGCAGAAGAGGGTGTTTTACAATGGTTTGGTCACATGGAGAGAATGAGTGAGGAAAGATTGACGAAGAGGATATATGTGTCATAGGTGGAGGGAACGAGAAGTGGGAGACCAAATTGAAGGTGGAATGATAGAGTGAAAAAGATTTTAAGTCATCGGGGCCTGAACATGCAGGAGGGTGAAAGGAGAGCAAGGAATAGAGTGAATTGGATCGATGTGGTATACCTGGGTGACGATGTCAATGGAATGAAACAGGGAATGTTAAGCGTCTGGGATAAACCATGGAAAGTTCTGTGGTGCCTGGAAGTGGAAATGGAGCTGTGGTTTCGGTTCCTTATTACATCACAGCTAGAGACTGAGTGTGAACGAATGTGGACTTTGTTGTCCTTTTCTAGCGCTGCCTCGCGCAAATGAGGGGGGAAGGGCGTAGTTATTTCATGTGTGGCGGGGTCGCGATTGGAATGAATGAAGGCAGACAGTATGAATTATGTACATGTGTATATATGTATATGTCTGTGTGTGTATATATATGTATACGTTGAGATGTATAGGTATGTATATTTGCGTGTGCGGACGTGTATGTATATACATGTTATGTGGGTGGGTTGAGCCTCTCTTTCGTGTTTCCTTCCGGTAACTCGCTAATGCGGGAGACAGCGACAAAGCAAAATAAATAAATAAATGATATATATATATATATATATATATATATATATATATATATATATATATATATATATATATATATATATATATATATATATATATATATATATATATATATATATATATATTTACTTTTTTAATTTTATTTTGCTTTGTCACTGTATCCCGCGTTAGCGAGGTAGCGCAAGGAAACAGACGAAACAATGGCCCAACCCGCCCACATACACATGTATACACATACACGTCCACACACGGAAATATACATGCCTATACATCTCTATGTACACATATATATATACACACACAGACATATACATATATACACGTGTACATAATTAATACTGTCTGCCTTTATTTGTTCCCATCGCCACCTCGCCACACATGGAATAACAGCCCCCTCCCCCCTCATGTGTGCGAGGTAGCGCTAGGAAAGACACCATAGGCC